>NW_027170877.1:0-24461 GCF_036898095.1 Palaemon carinicauda
TTTTCCTACTAGAAGTTGGCTAGCTGTGTCTACCGTGGAATTTTGGTTTGGAGTACCGGTGTTATTGGAAGTGAAGCAGCTGTTCAAGCTACAGAAGAGTTGTGTGATTACTAGAGTTTCCAAGACTCCGAAGAGCAGGTTGGGTGACGTCACTCGGAAGAGTTCTGATTATTATGCTAAGGGGCGACGTAGTGCAGCCTACCTCCTTGGTTCCCTCTCGGCAACGAATGAAGTGATCTATGACATGAGTCGATGAAATGTGCCTAATGACTTGTGGCAAAAGGAATCTGCACCAAAAAAATCGAGAAAGTGATATCTGGTGTCAGTTATACACAAAAGTCCGCATTGATGCTGGGAATAGCAATCATGTTGGCGAGAACGTACCTTCATCACCGTGCGAATGCGAGTAGCCCCTTGGAAGTATACAAGCTGGCGTGTCGTAGTGCGATGGTGGACCGTATGTATTGAGCCCCCACGATCGAAGATGTGTATCTTGTGGCAACGAAGGACCGAAGACCGGGTAAATCAGCTCAACCCGACCAGGTTTCCGAAGAAGGATCCGCCACTGCAGGTTGGATCATGTGCTCTTAAAAGCCAGCGTGCAACCTATGTAAGAAAGTTT
Source organism: Palaemon carinicauda (assembly GCF_036898095.1). Lineage (NCBI taxonomy): Eukaryota > Metazoa > Arthropoda > Malacostraca > Decapoda > Palaemonidae > Palaemon > Palaemon carinicauda. The sequence goes on from NW_027170877.1 coordinate 623, forward strand.
GCACAAAGAATGTCTGGATCAGCAGAGAAGTGGTTTCACAGAAGATGTTGCCGCAAACATTTTGAAGATTCAGCAATGGAAAGTGGTACCAAGGCCAAAGTAAGTATATCCTTCCGTTGGGTCCAAGCAGAGATGACTGCGGGCATAGCAAAAAGAATTTGAGAAGCTCTCATTGGTCATGTTCGCCGCCTTGCCCGCACGGAAGTGACTAAGCCAGTGTTGTTCAAAAGCCTTTGGTCTTGTATACCGAAGCAGGTTTCCGGTTAAGGATTGACTCATAAAACAGAGGAGACCAACCAGTGGCCAGACTGCTCTAGGTAGAAGCCGATTTATGCTGGAAATATCAGCAAAGGAACGCAGAGTTTACTCTCTGAACTATCGTAGGCCGAGATCAGCTTGGCGCATCAGAAAAAGAAATGGATTGCTCATCGGGGACGATGAGAGGAATTGAGTGGGGGAGTGTAACGTCCTAACTTTGCCTAGGCCGTGACCAAAATACACTTATCCTCACCAAGAAGGAATTGGGGTGGCCATTGGGTAGCCATCCCGCTTCGTGCTAGCAACCCGAGGGGCGTGGCACAGGTTGAGTGTGCACTTGAGATTGAGTGTGCCCACCCAAGGGTAGCCCATGTGAAACTCATGAAAGCGAGCTGGTCGTCGCTTCCCTGGCTAGAAAAGGGACTTGGTGCATTGTGCCAAGTTCCGGCATGTGGTCTGAGTCGTTTAAAGCTAGTCTCTCCCATGTTAAGGCGCATAGGGTGATTGCCCTGCGTGACCTAGGGGTCCTGCTATTCAGGATCCCGCCTTTAGGGCCGGAAACAAGGTCAAGGATTAAGCACTTGGGCGCTGGACCCTACTGTGGCACTGCTGTGAAGGCAAGGAAAGCCAAGGCCAGGATAGGCTTGGCAAGGAACTCCGCCATTACTGTGCTGCAAGGCAGTCTTGTGCGCATAGGACACGTGAGCGGTTCTTGTGCTCTTGTACCGTTCCGGTGACCCTCGAAGATGGCTCATAGTTTCGCAGCATTGTCCCGCAATATAAATCGCTTCCGCAATTTTGAAAGGCTTGTTTGGGTGTTGGCGCGAGCCCGGACGCCGTGTGGCCCTTGCCTTGGGCTGGGCGAGAAATTGGGTCGTAACAATTATTAGTTGCTGGGCTACATGCTATACACTGTTTGTTTTTATCTCTTTTATTTAGTTGACATTTGTTTCGTTTAATTTATTTTGGATTCGTATTTGTAGCAGATATATTTAATTATTAGTATTTTCATATGGGATCTCTTTGATCATTGATGTTTTACTGCTGGGGTATTTTTTTAGCTCATTTCCTTTTTATTATGCCTGGAATATTACTTATAATTTTTCTTGTCATATTAATACTTGTCACATTATATCATAACCCGATTTTGGGATTTGAGACCATGTGGTCTTAAATGTCAAAAATTGGGGAGTCAGATCTTCTCCCTTTCCAACATTTCTGACGTCGTATCAAAGCAGGTTCCCATCGTCTAACAAGAAGACTCCTAAGGTGATTACTCTTTTTTGAGTTATCTGGGTCTCATTCTCTTGCACTTTTCATTTCTTTTGACTATCTAGGTTTTGGGCTTGCTTTTTCTGTTGCCTAATCTCTAGAATTTGTTTCCTACATAAACCCCAATGTTTATCCGGATTTTTGTGGAATGGGAGATGACTTTATGCCATTCCTCATCGTCAGGGGCAATGGAAGAGGATGCAATTGATTTTGTATTTGAAGGATTCTGATGAAATCAAGATAAGTTGCATCCCTTAATAGCTCAAAAGCGAAACTTGTCATGCCTACATTGGGTGAAACCGTGACAGCTATGGCTCCTTCCTTTATCATGGCTTCAATTTTATCCTTGAGAAACCAACTATCCTAGGTCTTGTGACCAATCATTTGGTGATATTTGCAATGCTTTGGATTGCTGGTCATTCCATCCTCGTCTGGCCTTTTCGGCTCAAGAAGTGTTATCTTTTTCAGCTTGGTGAATTTTATCCAGGATATCTTCTAATTAATCGTCTGAGAAAGGATACTTCTTCTCACGATGCTCTTTCAAAGATCAGAGAATGCTCAGGCTAATGCTATGTCAAAGTTGACTGCTTCTATTGAAATGCCGAAAAAAGGATATCTGCAAGTCATCATGTTGGATCAAATGGTCATCCCTCCCAATCAAGCTTTACCCGAACACTTGAAGGAATGCTATGTCTGATAAGCGTACGCAATTCAGTTATCCCCATGATATGATCTTATCGAGGACTAGTTGGTTCACGCACGACTCCCTTCGAACCCAAAAGAGGCCATCAAGGTCAAAAGGCAGTGCATGTGGTATCTTTACCTAGAAGACACTCTCTATTACAAATCTTTTGATGTGATACTTCTAAAGATGTTTGGAAGAAGCCGATGCCCAGATCGTTCTCAAGGAAGTGCACTCAAGGATTTGTGGATCTCTCCAAACGGGAGACCGCTTGCATAACCAGATCAGACCCATGGGATACTATTGGCCGACATTGATAAAAGACTCCATGGAATTTTAAAAATCTTGCCGAGTTTGTCAATATCATGGAAACCTCATACACCAACCTCATGTCCCCTTCAATCCCATCAGGTCTTCCAGGCCTTTTTACAGTATGGGGCCTGGATCTTGTTAGAGTTATTAACACTCAATCATCTCATGGGCATAACTTGATCCTCGCAGCTACTGTTTACTTTTCCAAATGGTTGGAAGTTGTAGCACTTAGAGTAGCTATCGCAGGAGCCGTTGCTGACTTCATTAATAAAAACATTATCTTCCGGTTAAGAATGCCCGAACAGATCATCTCAGACATAGAAGACAATTCATTGGGAAGCCTGTGAAAAAATTGCTAGCGGAGTTCAAGATTCGACATCATAAGTCATCTTCCAACTATCCTCAAGCTAACGGGCAAGCCGGAGCTTTCAACAAAACACGGACCAAGCTACTTGGAAAAATCATATCAAAGCACTGGCGTGACTGGCACAAAAACTTGGCGATGCCTGGTGGGCCTACCGTACGTCCATACCACAACTAAAAACTTGATCGGAGCAAGGCCCAACACCCTAGTGTATGGAGCCGAAGCAGTTATCCCGATTAAAGTCAAAATCCACTCACTCCTAACAATAGTTGAGCATGGTTCGCACGAAGAGGAAAACTCAAGATCCCGGTTAGTCGAGCTTGAATCTTTGGATGTGAAAAGAAAGGAAGCCTTGTAGCGGATAGAGTTATACGGAGAGCGCATAGCCCAAGCGTACAATCAGAAAGTGGGAAACTGGGTCTTTCAGAAAGGCGACCTTGTCTTAGCCTAGTGTATGGAGCCGAAGTAGTTATCCCGATTAAAGTCAAAATCCCCTCACTCCGAACAAATTTTGAGCATGGTTTGCACCAAGAGAAAAGCTCAAGATCCCGGTGACTCGAGCTTGAATCTTTGGATGTGAAAAAAAAGGAAGCCTTGTAGCGGATAGAGTTATATGAAGAGCGCATAGCCCAAGCGTACAATCGAAAATTGAGAAACCGGGTCTTTCAGAAAGGCGACCTTGTCTTATCCTTAGAGACCAATTGTTATCTCCCGCAGATCGACCAGAAAATTCATCCCCTAGTGGGAAGGTCCTTTTGTCATCCATAAAGTCCTCGGGAACGGATCATACATTCTAATTTAAGAAGTTGGCGTTAAAACCTTTGAATCGGTTACCACACATATCAAGAAATTATATACATAAAGAAATCAACCTCCTCCTTTTAAGGTCGCAAGACGATAAATTTCATGACCTTGATTCCTATGGTCGCATGCGGATAAACAGCATGACCCAATCTCCTAGTCATATGAGGATAAACTACATGATGCAAACTTTAAAGTCACACGAGTATAAACTGCAAGACATGTACTTCAAGTCATACGAGTCTAAACTAATTGACCCTAAAAAACGTAAGAGGCTAAACTGTGTAAAAAAAAAAAAGCCTCCTCAAGAAATACGGTTGACTTGATTCCATGGGAAGTATGGCTCATCGTGACACAACAGTTGCTCATACGGGGACTTCTAGGCCATACAACTTTACCCTGCCTTGTGAAGTGCTCCTCACGGTGAATGCCTAGGATGAGGGCCACAAGCTCGTCTCTCTTGCCTTGCTTTCACTATAGAAGACTTATGTGTCGTGCTTTATACGACTAATATAACCATCTCTGAATGGTGTAACATCAGTATACCGACAGTCTCATTAAATCAACCAGCTCATGTGTATATATATTTATATATATACTTATAGGAATATATTTCACCTATATACTTATATGTGTGCACATTACTTAGGTTGAGATTTTGGTGTTGGTTGTCAATCTTTAAGGCTAACCAATGTCTAAGTCCAATATCAGTGTGTTGACTGTATTGGCTAGGTCATGGAGTCTGTTGTAGGTGTAGCTGTCATATCATACATTTCATACATTGCCGGCGAGTAGGTCGGTTTATCGAGATTGTCGGTATACTGATTTTACAACATTCAAAGATGGTTATATTAGTCGTCTAGAGTACGACACATAAGTCTTCTATAGCGAATGAGACGAGTTTGTGGTTCTCGTCTTAGGCCCTCTCCGTGAGAGCACCTTACAGAGCTGGGTAACGCTGTATGACCCAAAAGTCCCGGTATGAGTGATTGTTCTGTCATGATGAGCCATAATTCCCTTGGAGTATTGTTGTTTTGCTTGTGGCCGAAAGGGTATGTGAGGGCGACAATTTGTTATCTATTGAGGGCCTATATAGCCTTGGACAATGGCTTGGCTGCAGAGCATATTTGTATTTTGTCATCCATAGCTGGAAAAATATTGGATCATTAGTATCCTTGTATATAGCTGAGCATCATTGTCATTGAGTATTGCACTGTTGGCTGTTGAGAATAGCTTTGAGTTTAGTCTGTGGTCATTGCTGTCTGTCATACTTGATTTCAGTATGTATTGTATCATGTTTGCTTGTTAGTTATGTGCAGTAAGTGTGTATGGTTAGGTATTTCACTCACTGAGCCTTGCCTGACTCTCCCCTGTTAACTTTTCAGGTGTCGACGAGTATCAGGAGCGTTAGTAGTCGCTAGGCTACGTTCCATACACTTTTTATTTTTCTTTCTTTTATTTATTAGAAATTTTCTTCGTTCAGTTTATTTTTGATTCATATTTGTTGCATATACATTTGATTATTAGTATTTTCATATGGGATCACTTTGATTAGTGATGTTTTATTACTAGGATATTTCATTAGCTCTTTTCTTGTCATTTTACTCGGAGTTTGGCTTATAATTTTTCTTGTCATATTAGTAGTCATCACATCATATCATGCCCCAATTTTCGGATTTCAGACCATTTGGTCTGAAGTGTCAAAATTAGGGCGTGACGTGGTCTTCTCCCTCTCCTCTGTTTCTGACATTTTATCAAAGCAGGTTCCGATCGTCTAACAAGAATTATCTAAAGGTGATTACTCTTTTTTGAGTTAATTGACTCTCATTCTCTTGAGCTTTTGGCTTCTTCATTTGACGAGTCAGCTTTTGGGCCTGCTTTCTCTGTTGCCTAATCTCTAGAATTTGTTTCCTACATAGTCTTCTGAACTTCTGTGTTTAGACGAATTTTTGTGGAATGGGAGATGACTGTGTTGTTGGACATAACGTGTCATCGATTAAGGATAAGGTTAATTGCACTAATTTAACAAAGTTTGTTATTTGGCATTTAAAAATCATTGGCTAGCCTAAAGTGAAGAATGATAACTAGTTTTGCTAACATAACTTTTCAATTAGTACACTAATGCTACCTTGACTTACTCTGGCACTAAGGGGTAGCGTAACAGAGAGTTTGTGCACAAGAGACATAGTACCTATATAATAGTTTGTTTAAAGCGCGGGCTTAAGGAGAAATAGATAGATCTCCTGGATGCTAAGCACTTTAGTGTTATCCGGTTTCAGGGGGTACAATGTGTCCAAGCTGGTACCTACACAAGTGCTTACACATCGAGTGTATAACGGGCATATTTGATCCCTATTGCGTTAACGATGTGATTTCCAATTATTTAGGTTCAATCGAGCTAGTTTTAAAGGCATCTTATTTAGTATTCTTTTTTTTTTTTTTAATTTACCTAGTTTTGCTGGCAATAAAACACCCGTTTTGATTAAGTTTTTTTTTGGATGCCTAAATGGAAAACCTATTCAAGGGCCCAAAGGCTAGGTCCTCGAACTAGGCCCAATGTTTTAAAAGGCAGGTTTTTTTTAAGGCGGTTTTTTAAAAGAGGCAAGAGATAAGAATTGGCTTGATTTTTGAGTCAATCAATATCCCTTGATTTTAGTTCGATGCTAAAGGGATTTGGAAGTTTTTAAAGTAAGAAGAGAAGGTTGAGGCGAGGAGAGTTGGCTAGAAATCTACCTCGCTCAATTTTTCTTCCTGGTTTTTTCTCGCAACAAGTTGATGGATCTCAGAGGGGGCCCTAGATATTGAGGGTGTGTCTAGTAGAAGTACCGCCCATTGTAGCCTAGCTGGAGGCCTAGGGAACTCCATTGAAATATCTTCTTTTATTCTTTATTGGAGAACTTACTCTGGTATATAATGACCCTCCGGGTTCTTGAGGGACCATACAGAACTTGTCATCGCCATGCAGAAGCTTAGAAGTAAGTCCTAATTCTATCAAACAATGTATCTGATTCAATGTTGAGCCTAGGTAGTCCTGTAGGATGTATGTGATGTAATCTTCCTTTTTTTTATTTTGATTTCGTTTGGTGTAAAAGAGGCCAACATGTTTGGCATTCTTCATTGTCAAAGGCGATGGATGTGGAAGCAACTGATTTTGTATTTGAAGGATTCACATGAAATAAGGGTAATTTGCATCGCTTAATGGGCTCGAAAGTAAAACTTGTCATGACTAGATTGGGTGAAACCGTGACAGCTATGGCTCTTTCCTTTATCATGGCTTCAATTTTATCTTTGAGAACCCTACAATCCTAAGTCTTGTGACCAATCATTTGGTGATATTTGCAATACTTTGGATTGCTAGTCATTCCAACCTCCTCTGGCCTTTTCAGCTCGGGAACTGTAATCTTTTCAGCGTGGAGAATTTGATCCAGGATATTTTCTACTTGATCGTCTGAGAAAGGATACTTCTTCTTACGGTGCTCTTTCAAAGATCAGAGAATGCTCAGGCTGATGCTCATTTAAATTTGGCTGTTTTGATTTAAAGGGTCATCCCTCCCAACCAAGCGTTACCCCGAACATGTAATCATCCCAGATACCCTTGGATTCGATGAGACACGCCCTTAGCATATCTTCCAGAACTTGATTTACACGATCAGTCTAGCCATCTCTCTGCGGGTGGAATGCTGTATTGAAATCAAGTGAAGTCCCCAAAGCTTTTTGAAAACTTGTCCAAAAGTGGGAAGTAAAACGAGCATCTCGATATGAGACAATGGAGACGGGTTCTCCATGGATCCTCACAATCTCCAGAGTAAGCCTTTGAATATAGGTGGATTGGATCATTTAAATTCTTTGACACTTCCTTTTTCCGGTAGAGACCGGTTCCTAAACAAAGATGGTCCGGTTATTTTTCCATCCCTGATGAGTAAAAGCCAAGAGGGAAACAACTTTTAGAAGAAGAGGCAGGGTTTACTTAATGGTGAGAAAAAGATTTTCCGACAAAAATTTGGTGATGAAACCTCTCCGGTGAAATTTAGGAGACTATTCTTCCGTTTTTCCGATAGTACTCCAGTGGAATACTAAGATCCGGCGACAAAGCTTGGAAGAAGAGAGAGAGAGGGCAGCACCATGTGAACAAAAGAAAGCTAAGAAGAGGGTACTGTTTTTGTATGCTAACCCTAGAAAAGAAAGATGAGTCAAAAGGGAAGAGAGTGAGAAAATCAGGGAATGACTGAGAAATAATTGGGTGATGTGGCATTCCAAAGTTAAAGGAGAGGGAGTGGTGTGAACGGTTGGGTTGAGAGTCAAGGTAGGAGCCGTACAAGTCATACGGTTTCCATACTTCTTCTTTCTTTGAAAAGGGTTTATATCCTATAAAATAGGATCTAGATTTCGCTAAACAAACAAGAATAAAGAGGTAGATGAGTTTCGATTATGGTGGTATGGGCAAGCCCCCTTCCTAAAACTAAGGGAAAATATCTCTAATTTTTAAAAACCCTCACTTGTAAAAACCTAACTTTTACCCTCTATATTTACCCAAAATACCCACACATAGTAATCTTAAGTAACAATTTAAATTTACTAATTATGAGGAAGGTCAACAAGGTCAGTTAAATTAACTATTTAATAATAAGACACTATAATAATTTAATTTCAGCAATTTATCATTACTTAGCTTGAATTTAAAAAAACACTAATAATTATTTTGATAAAAATAAGTATTTATAAAATTATAGTGCCGTACTTTATTAATGTAGGTAAATAGTTAAGCTAGAAAAACTATCAACGAATGGTCTTTTATCCATATTCTTATCTTTATGATTACAAATATTTTATAATTTGTGTTACTCAAGGTTTATAAAAATAAATTCTATATTATTTAATTACATAATAGAAAATGATTTAATCTAATACAACAAAAAATCCAGTTATTACTATTGGGTTTTAAAAGTTACAGCTTTTATAAGTGAGGGTATTAAAAAATTGGCGATATTTTCCCTTAGTTTTAGGAAAGTGGCTTAGACCCCAAACCACTATAATCAAAACACATCTACCACCCTTAAGCTTTTCCTTAGTTTTAGGAAAGTGGCTTGGGTTTTTTTTTAGGTATTTATGAGTATCGGGAACATTATTAGTCGCTGGACTACATGCTATACACTGTTTGTTTTTATCTCTTTTATTTAGTTGACATTTGCTTCGTTTAATTTATTTTGGATTCGTATTTGTAGCAGATACATTTAATTATTAGTATTTTCATATGGGATCTCTTTGTTCATTGATGTTTTACTGTTGGGGTGTTTTTTTAGTTCATTTCCTTTTCGTTATGCCTGGAATTTGACTTATAATATTTCTTGTCATATTAATACTTGTGACATTATATATCATACCCCGATTTTGGGATTTGAGACCTTCTGGTCTTGAATGTCAAAAATTGGGGCGTGACACGATCTTCTCCCTTTCCACCATTTCTGACATGGTATCTCAAAGCAAGTTCCCATCGTCTAACAAGAAGTCTCCTAACGTGATTACTCTTTTTTGAGTTATCTGGGTCTCATTCTCTTGCACTTTTCACTTGTTCTTCTGACGATCTAGGTTTTGGGCTTGTTTTTTCTGTTGCCTAATCTCCATAATTTGTTTCCTACATATAAAGCCTTCTAAACCTCAATGTTTATACGAATTTTTGTCCGATATCATCTCGGTATCGGCCCTGAACGATATCAGGACCGATACCGAGATTTTAATCCATGCTGTCACCCGTGGTAGAATAGGAGGATCTCTCGCCAACATCGCTGCACCTGTGGCCTCTAACTTCTTAGTCTTTTGCCTTCACTGACCTGGAGGCTTGATCGGCGTGTTATTTTTAGACACCTAGTCTGATTCATACGGATAAGCACTCGGTGCAATATCTATCTGAAAGTCCTCCCTCAAAGGCCTGCCTTTGGTACGGAGAGTAATGCAGTTTTAATAAAGAAGATGGACACTTGTATTGAAATACTTCTGGATGAAATGAGTCCACCATGCCACATAATTCCAGGCTGCACTACCCTCACGTGAGTTACCTGCAAGATACCACTGAATCTTGGTGGCTCTTAAGGAATCGAACAAATAATGTTTATTCTGTTCAAATAACTCTCTGGTTATCCTGGGAGGATTAGACCATTAAGAAATATACTTTGGGCAGCCTTGATCCAACCCAAGCTTTCATGCAAACCTGTTTTACAAATACGGCTCTAGGTACCTGTTGTTTCCCTGGCGATATGGCAGAACGCATGAAAGCATCGACTGAAACATATAGTGGTGGTGATTATCAGATCGAACAAGATCCTGCCACACGGGTGCCTATCAGATCGTACAAAATCCTGCCATACGGCTGAAATCTCTTTAGAATAGCCTGTGAAGTATTGTCGCCAAGTGACATTATTAATGTCCCATAGGTGTGCGCAGATTTTATAGAAATCGAGAAATGTTGGGGCATCTCTCACTAAGTTAGCCATGAGTGGAAGATGATTCATTGACATCAAAAGTAGGTCATCAAGTTCCTCCGATCGAAGATAAAGATCGGGAAAATAACTGCACATCCATGCGTACCACTCTCCAAGCCCGATAGAAGCTGAAGGATTGGCCCACCACTCTCCAAGCCCTATAAATATTGGCTAAGCATGTGTCTGCCATGTTTACTATGCAGCCCGAAGCCATATTGCTTGCCTTGGCTAAGCATGGGTCAGCCATGTTTACTCTGCAGCTCGAAGCGATACTGCTTGCCTTGAACTCTACTAGTGACATGTAATCATCCCAGATACCCTTGGAGTCGATGAAACACGCCCTTAGCGTATCTTCTAGAACTTGATTTACACGATCAGTTTGGCCATCTCTCTGTGGGTGGAATGCTTTACTGAAATCAAGTGAAGTCCCCAAAGCTTTCTAGAAACTTTTCCAAAAGTGGGAAGTAAATCGAGCATAGTGAGCAGATTTCGCCAGTCTATCCACGATAAGCTACTACCCTTCCTTTTTGCATGAGTAGACAACCCAACCCTTTGTGAGAAGTATCGTTATAAATAACGAACTGTTCTCCTCCTGAAGGAAGAGCTAGAACAGGCGATGATGTAAGACGTTTTAGCTCGCTGAATACCGTCTCACACTCATCATCCCATACAAACATGACATCTTTTCTAGTCAACTTGGTAAGTGGAGCTGTAATACAAGTAAAATTTGCAATAAAACAACAATAATAGCTAGCTAATCTCAAAAAACTCTTTGCCTCGGTCACATTCGTGGGCTGAACCCACTCTAGTACTATGGACAGTCAGATCCATCTTATGACCAATGGGATCAGTCGAGCCAGTCCTACAGTGGCCAGTCACGACCATATCAGCCATACCCATATGACTATTGCCAGCCTTATGGTTATGGTTATCGTCTTTATCTCCCACACCGAGAAGGAGACAACGATGATGATCAGGGGCACCGATTTTCACCTGTATTTTGAGCCTTTTTTTTCCAAGGATTATCTCCTTTCTATGTAACACACTGTATGTTGTATTCATTCATATCTCTTGTATATATCTCCTGTATTCCATGATATTATTATGCAGGCATTCATATATCTTGTATATATCTCCTGGTATTTATCTGTCTGTAGTCTGTACTCTGTTTTGAATTTTTGTGATTTATGTCTCTTGTAGATTTTAGGACATACAATTAAGCCACATTGCACAAGTTAGAACTTAGAAGGAACTAAAAATTCAAATTAGAAAGAAAAAAAAACTTAAAATAACAAATCCAGGCGACAGGCAAGATGCACAAAAAAGTCACAAAGGGTGACCGAGATAAACACTTTAAAGTGTTCAAAGAGTGGTTAAAATTATACATTTGGAAAGAGTTGATTTTTTCTGATTTTTTGGTTTTTTTTTTTTCGCATTTTTTGGACCAAAATTAAAAACCAGCGAAATATCGGCCAATATATCGCTCAAAACGATATATTAGTCGATATTATCTCGGTATCGCCCATGAACGATATCTACGACGATACCGAGATTTGAATCCATGACTGAAAACCCGGTTCATGAGATCAATGAATGTAGCAGGTGCATTGGTCAATCCAAAGGGCATAACCAAGAACTCAAAGTGTCCATATATGGTATCAGCCATGAACGATATCTTGGATGATACCGAGATTTAAATCCATGACTGAAAACCCGGTTCATGAGGTCCGTGAATGCAGCAGGTGCATTGGTCAATCCAAAGGGCATAACCAAGAACTCGAAGTGTCCATATCTCGTACGGCAAGCTATCTTATGAATGCAGCAGGTGCATTGGTCCCTCACCTGATGGTACCTAGATCGAAGATCCATTTTGGAGTGGTTTTGAGCTCCCTTCAATTGGTTGAAGAGATCGTCAATTCTTGGTAGAGGGTACCTATTCTTGATAGTAACCTTGTTTAGCTATTCTTGATAGTGACCTTGTTTAGCTGACGGTAATCAATGACTAGGCAGAAAGACCCATTCTTCTTCTTGATAAAAAGAACTGGAGCACCCCACGGGGAAGTGCTAGGACGAATAAAGTTATTGCCTTGCAATTCTTCCAGCTGTTCTTTAACTCTTTTAACTCGACGGGTGTCATTCAATACGGGGCCATAGAGATAAGTGAAGTCCCTAGTACTAGATCAATGCTGAAATGTACTGATATGCTAGGAGATAGACTAGGAATTTCTTGAAATACCTCCACATACTCACAGATTATGGGTATGGACTCAGTACTAGCTTTCTGGCCTTCTCCATCAGATTGAGTAGATAAGTAAGCAAGAAAGTCAAATTTTTGATCTCTAGAGAATTTTTTATTGGTTCCATCAGGTACATGAAAAGTGACTGTCCTCTTAAAACAATGTAAATGAGTATGATAGGTGGAGAGCCAGCCAATCCATGCCGAGGATAAGGTCAAAGTCCTTCATCTGCATGATGATGAGGTCTGTTGGTAAAACAAATTATCCAATCTTGATGGGACAATCTTTGTTGATATTTTCAAAGGTAATAGAGATTCCCAGCGGGGAAGACACACGTAAGGGATCTGACATAATATCCAAAATTAATTCTAGAGTGCCAGAGAAAGAGGAAGATATAAAGGATCTCCCTACCCCAATATCAAACAAAACCCGAGCAGGAGAGTGATACAACACAACTTCTCATGTTTGAACAAACATTTATAACAAAATACATAACGAGGAAACAAAGCTGCTAAGACTAACGAAAAGAAAAGAATGAAAAGCATAGGATAAGGAAACAAAGCATGTTGAGAACTTACCTTCGACAACGTCAGGAGTGGTCTCGTCATCTTGGGGTATAATTACATACGCATGACCTTGATTATTCTGCTGCTGCACTGGTGCCATTGGCCAGCCTTATCCATCGGGTTTATGTGCGTAATGCTGTGGCCTGAACTATTGATTTTGAACTGGACACGGCTCCTTTTGTGCCTGTGGAGGCCTCTGCTGCTGAGCTTGAAATGGGGGATGTCCCTGCTGTCTAGGCTGGAAACGTGAAGGTTGTTGTTGTTGGCGTTAGGGTCTCTGTTTCTTGTCACTAGTTGCAGAAGGATATGCCTTAGCCACATGGCCTACTACTCCGTAACTAAAGCAAACTCTCTGTCCAGCAGGACACTGGGCTACTTCATGACCCACTCCTCCCCAAAAGAAACACTTGCCCGTCACCTGCACATGAGGCAACTGTTGACCTGCCTAATGTTAGGGTAGATTAGCCTTATGACGCTTGTGAAACCTCTAAAGATGTGGTTGCATGTTCCTCTATTAATTGTTCTGAGAAGGTTGCCCCTTCTCTTTCTTTGCCTCTTTGGTCTGCCAGTAAGCCTCGTTGTCCATTTCTTTGCCTCAATGGGGTTTGACAAACCTTTGAATATCGGTGGATTGGATCTTTTAAATTCTCTGACATCCTTTTTCCGGCAGAGACCGGTACCTAGATGGTCCGGTTATTTTCCGACCCCTGATGAGTAAAAGCCAAGAAGGAAACAACTTTTAGAAGAAGAGGCAGAGGTTTACTTAATGGTGAGAAAAAGATTTTCCGACAAAAATTCGGTGATGAAACCTTTCCGGTGAAATTTAGGAGACTATTCTTCCCTTTTTTCGACAGTACTCCAGTGGAATACTAAGATCCGGCGACAAAACTTGGAAGAGGAGAGAGAGAGGGCAGCGCCATGTGAACAAAAGAAAGCTAAGAAAAGGGTACTGTTTTTGCATGCTAACCCTAGAAACGAAAGAATAGTAAAAAGGGAAGAGAGTGAGAAAATCAGGGAATGACTGAGAAATAATTGGGTGATGTGGCATTCTAAAGTTAAAAGAGAGGGAGTGGTGTGAACGGTTGGGTTGAGAGACAAGGTAGGAGCCGTACAAGTCATACGGTTTCCATACTTCTTCCTAACTTTTACGCCATATATTTACCTAAAATACCCACACATAGTAATCTTAGGTAACAATTTAAATTTACTAATTATAAGGAAGGTCAACAAGGTTATTTAAATTAACTATTTAATAAAAAGACACTATAATAATTTAATTTCAGCAATTTATCATTACTTAGCTTCAATTTAAAAAAACACTAATAATTATTTTGATAAAAATAAGTATTTATAAAATTATAGTGCTGTACTTTATTAATGTAGGTAAATATTTATGCAAAGAAAATATCAACGAAGGGTCTTTTATCCATATTCTTATCATTATGATTACAAATATTTTATAATTTGTGTTACTCAAGGTTTATAAAAACAAATTCTATATTATTTAATCACAAAATAGAAAATAATTTATTCTAATAAAACAAAAAATCCAGTTATTACTATTGGGTTTTAGAAGTTACGGTTTTTACAAGTGAGGGTATTAAAAAATTAAGGGTGTTAAAAAATTGGAGATATTTTCTTTTAGTTTTAGGAAAGTGGCTTGCACCCCAAACCACCATAATCAAAACACATCTACCACCCTAAAGCTTTCCCTTAGTTTTAGGAAAGTGGCTTGAGTTTGTTTTTAGGTATTTATGAGTATCGGGAACATTATGTAATGTCCTAACTTTGCCTAGGCCGTGACCAAAATACACTTAGCCTCACCAAGAAGGAATAGGGGTGGTCATTGGGTAGCTATCCCGCTTCGTGCTAGCTGCCCGTGGGGCGTGGCACAGGTTGAGGGTGTACTTGAGACTAAGTGTGCCCAGCCAAGGGTAGCCCATGTGAAACTCATGAAAGCGAGCTGGTCGTCGCTTCCCTGGCTAGACAAGGGGCTTGGTGCATTGTGCCAAGTTTTGACATGTTTACTGAGGAGTTAAAAGCTAGTCTCTCCCATGTGCGGGGTGATCGCCCTGCGTGACCTAGGGGTCCTGCTATTCTGGATCTCGGGTCCCTATTGTGGCCGGAAACGAGGTCAAGGATTAAGCACTTGGGCCCGGGACCCTACTGTGGCACTGCCTTGAAGGCAAGGAAAGCCAAGGCCAGGATAGGCTTGGCAAGGAACTCCGCCATGACTGTGCTGCAAGGCAGTCTTGTGCGCATTGGACACGTGAGCAACTCTTGTGCTCTCGTACCGTTGCAGTGACCCTCGAAGATGGCTCATGGTTTCGCAGAATTGTCCCGCAATATAAATCAGGTACATGAAAAGTGACTGTCCTCTTAAAACAATCTGAATGAACATGATAGGTGGAGAGCCAATCCATGCCGAGGATAAGGTCAAAGTCCTTCATCTGCATGATGATGAGGTCTGCTGGTAAAACAAATTATCCAATCCTGATGGGACAATCTTTGTAGATATTTTCCAAGGTAACAGATATTCCCAGCGGGGAAGACACACGTAAGGGATCTGACATAATATCCAAAATTAATTCTAGAGTGTCAGAGAAAGAGGAAGATATAAAGGATCTCCCTGCCCCAGTATAAAACAAAGGCCGAGTAGGAGAGTGATACAACACAACTTCTCTTGTTTCAACAAACAAGCATAGCAAAACACATGACGAGGAAACAAAGCAGCTAAGACTAACGAAAAGAAAAGAATGAAAACCACAGGATAAGAAAACAAAGCATATTGAGAACTTACCTTCGACCACGTCAGAAGTGGTCCTGTCATCTTGGGGTACAATTACAAACACACGACCTTGATTATTCTTTTGCTGCACTGGTCCCTGTGGCCAGCTTTATCCATCGGGTTTATGTGGGTATTGTTGTGGCTTGAACTGTTGACATTGAACTCTGTGGAGGCCTCTGCTGTTGAGCTTGAAATGGGGGGACGTACCTGCTGTCCAAGGATTAAAATACCGATATATCATCCGATATTTTGCAAAAAAAAATTTAAATTTTTTATTTAACATGATATAAGCCCCCCAATGAGTTATGCGGGCTTTATATATAACATAAAAAGCCTTAAGGGGGGCTTATATATAACATAAAAAGCCTTAAGGGGGGCTTAGAAGCCCCCCAATATATATATATATATATATATTTATATATATATATATATATATATATATATATATATATATATATATATATATATATATATATATATATATATATATATATATATATATATATATATATATATATATATATATATATATATATATATATATATATTGGGTTTTTATGGGGCAAACGATATTTCCTATATATCAGAAATATCGGTATCGTTCATGAACGATACCGATATATATTAGACGATATTTAAAATATCGTCCGATATTTTAAACCATGCTGCTGTCTAGGCTGGAAACGTGAAGGCTGTTGCTATTGGCGTTGGGGTCTCTGTTGCTTGTCACTAGTTGCAGAAGGACATGCGTTAGCCACATGGCCCACTACTCCGTAACTAAAGCAAACTCTTTGTCCAGCAGGACACTGGGCTACTTCATAACCCACTCCTCCCGAAAAGAAACACTTGCCCGTCACCTGCACATGAGCCAATTCCAGACTTGCCTAATGTTGGTGTACATTAGCCTTATGATGCTTGTGAAACCTCTAAAGTTGTGGTTGCTGGTTCCACTGTTAATTGTTCTGAGAAGGTTGCCCCTTCTCTTTCTTTGCCTCTTTGGACTGCCAGTAAGCCTCGTTGTCCATTTCTTTGCCTCAATGGGGTTTGAGAAACCTTTGAATGTAGGTGGATTGAATCTTTTAAATTCTCTCACACTTCCTTTTTCCGGCAGAGACCGGTGCGTAAACAAAGATGGTCCGGTTATTTTTCGATCCCTGATGAGTAAAAGCTAAGAGGAAAAAAACTTTTAGAAGAAGAGGCAGAGGTTTACTTAATGGTGAGAAGAAGATTTTCTGACAAAAATTCGGTGATGAAACCTCTCCGGTGAAATTTAGGAGACTATTCTTCCCTTTTTTCGATAGTACTCCAGTGGAATACTAAGATCTGGCGACAAAGCTTGAAAGAAGAGAGAGAGGGCAGCACCATGTGAACAAAAGAAAGCTTAGAAGAGGGTATTGTTTTTGCATGCTAACCCTAGAAAGGAAAGAAGAGTCAATGGGGAAGAGAGTGAGAAAATCAGGGAATGACTGAGAAATAATTGGGTGATGTGGCAATCCAAAGTTAAAAGAGAGGGAGTGGTGTGAACGATTAGGTTGAGAGTGAAGGTAGGAGCCGTACAAGTCATACAATTTCCATACTTCTTCCTTCTTTGAAAAAGGGTTTATATCATATAAAATATGATCTAGATTTCGCTAAAAAATCAAGAATAAAGAGGTAGATGAGTTTCGATTATGGTGGTATGGGGACCAAGCCACCATCCTAAAAACTAAGGGAAAATATCTCCAATTTTTTAAAACCCTCACTTGTAAAAACCTAGCTTTTACCCCATATATTTACCCAAAATACCCACAGATTGTAATCTTAAGTAACAATTTAAATTTACTAATTATGATGAAGGTCATCAAGGTCTTTTAAATTAACTATTTAATAATAAGACACTATAATAATTTAATTTCAGCAATTTATCATTACTTAGCTTCAATTTAAAAAAACACTAATAATTATTTTGATAAAAATAAGTATTTATAAAATTATAGTGCTATAATTTATTAATGTAAGTAAATATTTACGCAAGAAAAATATCCACAAAGGGTCTTCTATCCATAGTCTTATCTTTATGATTACAAATATTTTATAATTTATGTTACACAAGGTTTATAAAAAAAAATTCTATATTATTTAATTACATAATAGAAAATAATTTATTCTAATAAATCAAAAAATCCAGTTATTACCATTGGATTTTAAAAGTTACGGTTTTTACAAGTGAGGGTATTAAAAAATTGGTGATATTTTCCCTTAGTTTTAGGAAAGTGGCTTGGACCCATGGATTAAAATATCGGCCGATATTTTAAATATCGGCCGATATATATCGGTATCGTTCGTGAACGATACCGATATTTCCGATATATCAGAAATATCACTCGGCCAATAAATAGCTAAAAAAAAAAAAATTTGGGGGGCTTCTAAGCCCCCCTTAAGGCTTTATATGTTATATATAAGCCCCCTAGACACATTAGGGGGCTTATATCTTGGAAAAAAAAACAGAAAAATTAAAAAAAAAAAAAAACAGTCAAAATATCGGCCGATATATCGGTCCGATACCGATATATCGGCCGATATCATATCGGTATCGGTCCTGAACGATATGATGACCGATACCGATATTTTAATCCATGCTTGGACCCCAAACCACCATAATCAAAACACATCTACCACCCTAAAGCCCTTAGTTTTAGGAAAGTGGCTTGGGTTTTTTTTTAGGTATTTATGAGTATCGGGAACATTATGTAACGTCTTAACTTTGCGTAGGCCGTGACCAAAATATACTTAGCCTCACCAAGAAGGAATAGGGGTGGCCATTGGGTAGCCATCCCGCTTCGTGCTAGCAGCCCATGGGGCGTCGCACATGTTGAGGGTGCACTTGAGATTGAGTGTGCCCACCCAAGGGTAGCCCATGTGGAACTCATGAAAGTGAGCTAGTCGTCGCTTCTCTGGCTAGACAAGGGGCTTGGTGCGTTGTGCCAAGTTCTTGCTTGCGGACTGAGGCGTTAAAAGCTAGTCTCTCCCATGTTAAGGTGTGCGGGGTGATCGCCCTGCGTGACCTAGGGGTCCTGCTATTCAGGATCCCGCCTTTAGGGCCGGAAACGAGGTCAAGGATTAAGCACTTGGGCCCGGGACCCTACTGTGGTACTGCCGTGAGTGAAGGCAAGGAAAGCCAAGGCCAGGATAGGCTTGGCAAGGAACTGCGCCATGGCTGTGCTGCAAGGCAGCCTTGTGCGCGTTAGACATGTAAGCAGCTCTTGTTCTCTCATACCATTCCGGTGACCCTCGAAGATGGCTCATGGTTTCGCAGCATTGTCCTGCAATATAAATTGCTTCCGCAATTCTGAAAGGCTTGTTTGGGTTTTGATGCTAGGGCGGACGCCGTGCGGCCCTTGCCTTGGGCTGGGCAAGAAATTGGGTCGTAATAGTTGGTATCAGAGCATGTAAAATATTCGATGAATGTAGCTTATCAGATGACAGAGTGTAGCTGGTATTGGCTATAGAATCTTTTGCTTGATACGGGAAACATGTAGGTTTGAGAAGGACTGAAGCCTCTCTCTTCATGCGTATTCGTCGTCTTGAACACATTTAGAATATCGAGTACATGAGAGTTGCCTCGCATTATTTGGATCTTCAGTGCGTAAGGGATAGAAGCGACATGATGCAGAGTATCTAGCAGTTGAGTTGGTCTGCACTCAGGCAAAAATACTTCAGGTGGCAATGCCTGTGAGATGAAAGCAAGTCCGATGTGTGATTTTTAAATGGCAAGCGTCTGCAACGCGTTCTTTCAACAGCTAGACTGGAACAAGAAAGTGAATCGTTGAATAACCGGCTAGATTTGGAATCCACATCAAGAGTGACATAATCAGTGGATGAAAAGAAAGCCTACGGGCAAAAGAACAAGAAAGTGTTTGTGTGTAATCAGCTTAGCAAAGCATACATTAAAGTCCGGCAGTTCTTGTTGGCCAAGTATGACGCAAGTTTGTTTGAGTGTTGGTGCATGAGTGGTAGTAGCTTATGTCTTACTAGTCGAGCTCTCGCTTTGGTTTGATACTGGTGTGAGCAGTTGAAGATTTGAAGTGACAAACTCTTTCGGGTCGTGGCATCCTGTGAGTGTAAGTCTGGATAGACCTGAGAACCGTGTAGTGTATGTGGAAGTTGGTTGTGCGCACCAAGTGCTAGCATTATAGCGACAGGAATAGAGCATGTCTCGAAACTCTTTCTAGACAGTGATGGATCACAACCCGAGCAATGGGTAGCTGTCTGGTTTGTTGCGTGAAGTTTGGAAGAGGCCTGGAAAACTCGGAAGTATGTGAAGCAAGCTGCACATGGAATAATTGGCAAAGATCATGCCGACTTGATAGAACGTGTCGCTGTTGACACAAAAGTTGATTCGATGAGGACGAATCGTAGTTCATGACTTGATGGAGAAGTGTTGGCTTCGTGCGGAATACCCAATCTCTAAACGCATTGGATTGAGTTCTAGTGTTGCCGTTTTTCTACCAGAAGTTGGCTAGCTGTGTCTTCCGTGGAATTTTGGTTTAGAGTGCCGGTGTTAATGGAAGTGAAGCAACTGTTCAAGCTGTAGAAGAGTTATGGTATTACTAGAGTGTCCAAGACTCTGAAGATCAGGTTGGGCGACCTCACTCAAAAGAGTTCTGATTATTATGCTAAGCGGCGACGTAATGTAGCCTACCTTCTTGGTTCCCTCTCGGCAACGAATGAAATGATCTATGACATGAGTCGATAAAATGTGCCTAACGAATTTTGGCAAAAGGAATGTGCACCAAAAAAATGGAGAAATTGATATCTGGTGTTAGCTGTATACAAAAGTCGCATTGATGCTGAGAATAGCAATCATGTTGGCGAGAACCTACCTTCATCACCGTGCGAATGCGAGTAGCCCCTTGGAAGTATACAAGCTGGCGTGTCGTAGTGCAATGGTGGACCGTATGTATTAAGCCCCAGGATCGAAGATATGTATCTTGTGGCAACAAAGGACCGAAGACCGGGTAAATCAGCTCAACCCGATCAGGTTTCCAAAGAAGGATCCGCCACTGCAGGTTGGATCATGTGCTCTTAAAGGCGAGCGTGCAACTATGTAAGAAAGTTTACACAAAGAAAGTCTAGATCAACAGAGAAGAAGTGGTTTCACAGAAGATGTTGCCGTAAACATTCTGAAGATTCAAGAATGGAAAGTGGTACCAAGGCCAAAGTAAGTATATCCTTCCCTTGGGTCCAAGCAGAGATGCCTGCGGGCATAACAAACAGAATTTGAGAAGCTCTCATTGGTCATATTCGCCGCCTCGCCCGCACAGAAGTGACTGAGCTAGTGTTGTTAGAAAGACTTTGGTCTTGTATACCGAAGCAGATTTCTGGTTAAGGGGTGACTCATAAAACAGAAGAGGCCAACCAGTGGCCAGACTGCTCCTTGTAGAAGCCGATGTACGCTAGAAATATCAGCAAAGGAACGTAACTCTCTGTACTATCATAGGCCCAGATCAGCTTGGCGCATCAGAAAAAGAAATGGACTGCTCATCATGGACGATGAGAGGAATTGAGTGGGGGAGTGTAACGTCCTAACTTTCCCTCGGCCGTGACCAAAATACACTTAGCCTCACCAAGAAGGAATAGGGGTGGCCATCCCGCTTCGTGCTAGAACCCCCCGGGGCGTGGCACAGGTTGAGGGTGTACTTGATACTGAGTGTGCCCACCCAAGGGTAGCCCATGTGAAACTCATGAAAGCGAGCTGGTCGTCGCTTCCCTGGTTAGACAAGGGGCTTGGTACATTGTGCTAAGTTCCGGCATGTGAACTGAGATGTTAAAAGCTAGTCTCTCCCATGTTAAGGTGCACGGGGTGATCGCCCTGTGTGACCTAGGGGTCCTGCTATTCAGGATCCCGCCTTTAGGGCCAAAAATGAGGTAAAGGATTAAGCACCCGGGACCCTACTGTGGCACTGCTGTGAAGGCAAGGAAAGCCAAGGTCAGCATAGGCTTGGCAAGGAACTCCGCCATGACTGTGCTGCAAGGCAGTCTTGTGCGCATTGGACACGTGAGCAGCTCTTGTGCTCTCGTACCATTCCGGTGACCCTCAAAGATGGCTCATGGTTTCGCAGCATTGTCCCGCAATATAAATCGCTTCCGTAACTCTGAAGGGAGCTTGTTAGGGTGTTGGCGCTAGCCCGGACACCGTGCGGCCCTTGCCTTTGGCTGGGCAAGAAATTGGGTCGTAACAATTATTAGTCGCTGGGCTACATGCTATACACTTTTTGTTTTTATCTCTTTTATTTAGTTGACATTTGCTTCGTTTAATTTATTTTGGATTCGTATTTGTAGCTGATATATTTAATTATTAGTATTTTCATATGGGATCTCTTTTATCATTGATGTTTTATTGCTGGGGTGCTTTTTTTAGCTCATTTCCTTTTCATTCTGCCTGTAATTTGACTTATGATTTTTCTTGTCATATTAATACTTATCACATTATATCATACCCCGATTTTGGGATTTGAGACCTTCTGGTCTTAAATACCAAAAATTGGGGAGCGACACGATCTTCTCCCTTTCCAACATTTCTGACGTGGTCTCAAAGCAGGTTCCCATAGTTTAACAAGAAGTCTCCTAAGGTGATTATTCTTTTTTGAGTTATCTGGGTCTCATTCTCTTGCACTTTTCACTTCTTTTGACGATCTAGGTTTTGGGCTTGCTTTTTTTGTTGCCTAATCTCTAGAATATATTTCCTACATAAAGCCTTTTAAACCCCAGTGTTTATCTGGATTTTTGTGAAATGGGAGATGACTTTATGCCATTCTTCATCGTCAGAGGCAATGGAAGAGGATGCAACTGATTTTGTATTTGAAGGATTTTGATGAAATCAAGATAAGTTGCATCCCTTAATAGCTCCAAAGCGAAACTTGCCATGACTACATTGGGTGAAACCGTGACAGCTATGGCTCCTTCCTTTATCATGGCTTCAATTTTATCTTTGAGAACCAAACTATCCTAAGTCTTGTGACCAATCATTTGGTGATATTTGCAATACTTTGGATT
The DNA here is from genome assembly GCF_036898095.1 of Palaemon carinicauda. Taxonomy (NCBI): domain Eukaryota; kingdom Metazoa; phylum Arthropoda; class Malacostraca; order Decapoda; family Palaemonidae; genus Palaemon; species Palaemon carinicauda. The sequence goes on from NW_027170877.1 coordinate 23,414, forward strand.
GCTGGTCATTCCATCCTTGTCTATCCTTTTGTGCTCAAGAAGTGTAATCTATTCAACTTGGAGAATTTTATCCAGGATATCTTCTACTTAATCGTCTGAGAAAGGATACTTCTTCTCATAATGCTCTTTCAAGATCAGAGAATGGTCAGGTTGATGCTATGTCGAAGTTGACTACTTCTATTGAAATGCCGAAAAAAAGATATCTACAAGTCACAATGTTGGATCAAAGGGTCATCCCTCCCAATCAAGCTTTACCCGAACACTTGAAGGAATGCTATGTCTGTTAAGCGTACGCAATTCAGTTATCCCCATGATATGATCTCATCGAGGACTACTTGGTTCACGCACGACTCCCTTCAAACCCAAAAGAGGCCATCAAGGTCAAAAGGCAGTCCATGTGGTATATTTACCTAGAAGAATCTCTATATTGCAAGTCTCTTGATGTGATACTTCTAAAGATGTTTGGAAGAAGCCGATGCCCAAATCGTTCTCAAGGAAGTGCACTCAAGTATCTGTGGATCTCTCCAGACGGGAGACCGCCTGCATAACCAGATCAGACCCATGGGATACTATTGGCCGACATTGATAAAAGACTCCATGGAATTTGGAAAATCTTGCCGAGTTTGTCAATATCATGGAAACCTCATACACCAACCTCATGTCCCCTTCCATCCCATCAGGTCTTCCTAGCCTTTTGCAATATGGGGCCTGGACCTTGTTAGAGTTATTAACACTCCATCTCATGGGCATAACTTGATCCTCCTAGCTACTGTTTACTTTTCCAAAGGGTTGGAAGTTGTAGCACTCAGAGAAGCTACCGCGAGAGCCGTTGCTGACTTCATTAAGAAATACATCATCTTCCGGTTTAGAATGCCCGAACAGATCATCGCAGACATGGAAGACAATTCATTGGGAAGCCTGTGAAAAAATTGGTAGAGGAGTTCAAGATTCGACATCATAAGTCATCTTCCAACTATCCTCATGCTAACGGGCAAGCCGGAGCATTAAACAAAACACTAACCAAGCTACTAGGCAAAATCATATCAGT
>NW_027170878.1:5000-7500 GCF_036898095.1 Palaemon carinicauda
AAAATGCCCTTTAATACCTAATCAAATAAATACTTTAATAAGCAAACAAACAAATCCCTTATGTAACAAACAAACAACTCCTCCATAGCATGCTACAAGCCACCTCACTTCCGGACAACTCGTGCTTTAATTGGTGGCTTTATGCAAATGAGCACCAAACACGTGATTAGTGTTGCCGGACAACAGGACAAGGACCTCGTCAGGTGCTGCCATCTCTCGGCGTGATTGAGTAATGACAGCTTCGGGAAAGGTCGGGACATTCGTGAGCCCCTTTGTGATATGTGCGGTTTTGTTTTGGACATAGGAAACGGATTTTGATGGATGGCTGAGTACAGTTGTACATTGTGTACAGTTGTACACGTGCGAATGTACAGGTGGCTTGTCTGTATGTCGTGAAAGCGAAGTAGCAGCGTTTGGGAGTGGTTGGGAGTTGGAAGGGTGACCATCTTAAGATATTTTTTCTTTTAAATATCATTAGTACATTGAGACCTTAATAAAACATAAGGGCCGGAGAAGATATTTGAATTTTCTTCCATACACACATACTAAAACTAGAAAACCACTCTGAGAGTGCAGACCTCCACTACGACAGCTTATTTCTCGAAACCAGCTTGCCTTTCCTAAAATCAATTTCGATCGACCTTTTACTCGACCTTGACCTTTGACCTAGGGCTTTCAAAATTGAATCACTTTCATGCCTCACCATAATTAATCCTGAATGTTTCACTACTCTGAGTAAAATTGTGGCCAGGAAGTTGGTCATAAAGAGACAAACGGACAAACAGGGGGCGAAATCATAACCTCCTACTAAACTTCGTTGGCGGAGGTAACTATCTATCTATCTTTATATATATATATATATATATATATATATATATATATATATATATATATATTATGTGTGTATGTATATATATATATATATATATATATATATAATACACTAATAAATACATACTATCATAATTATGTTAACATACTCACGTGTATATATTTTACACATGTAAACAAACACGCTTTAGGAGAATCTAACATACATAACACTATCTTCAAACCTCACGCACATACGCAAACATACGTGTGCCTGCATGAGAACGCAAATGTTCAATTACGCTTCAAAATCACTCATCGTTGCTGGCGTATTAAAACTGTCGTATTGAAACTGGCGTATTAAAACTGTCTTATTAAAACTGGCGTATTAAAGCTGGCTTATTAAAGCTGGCTTATCAAAACTGGCTTATTGCAACTGGCGTATTAAAACTGTCGTATTGCAACTGGCGTATTAAAACTGTCGTATTGCAACTGGCATATTAAAACTGTCGTATTGCAACTGGCATATTAAAGCTGGCTTAATAAAACTGCCTTATTAAAACTGTCGTATTAAACTGGCTCATTAAAACTGTTGTATTGAAACTGGCGTATTAAAATGGCTATTTAAAACTGGCTTATTAAAACTGGCGTATTAAAACTGTCGTATTAAAACTGGCTTATTACAACTGTCGTATTAAAACTGGCTTATTAAAACCGTCGTATTAAAACTGGCTTATTAAAACTTTCGTATTGAAACTGGCGTTATTAAAACTGGCTTATTAAAATTGGCTATTATAAACAGGCGTATTAAAATTGTCTTATTAAAACTTGCGTAATAAAACTGGCGTATTAAAACTGGCTTATTAAAACTGGCGTATTAAAACCGGCAAATAACAGCGTAGTCATAACTGAACATACGCATATGACGTGGTGACACTACAATAACGAGGGAAAAAAAACAATTTAGGTTCAATCTCCCACAACATAAAACATTTCCATGAATAACGATGTGTGCATCATCTCTCTCTCTCTCTCTCTCTCTCTCTCTCTCTCTCTCTCTCTCTCTCTCTCTCTCTCATACACACACACACACACACATATATATACATATATATATATATATATATATATATAATATATATATATATATATATATATATATATATATAAATATATGTGTGTGTGTGTGTGTGTGTGTGTCTGTGTATACACTTTGAGTAGGTTACCTTAACGTAGTGAAAGGGTTTGTGTATCGCCATGATCAGCAAAGCTGTACTAGTCAGGGCCACTCATACTAGGTTGGTTTGCAGTGGACTAGATACTTCTGCAATTGTTTTCGTTACACACATAATATATATATATATATATATATATATATATATATATATATATATATATATATATATATATATAGTGTGTGTGTGTGTGCAGGTGTGTTAGCTTGAATATAAAATTCCGAAAAATACACATAATAATTCAAATTACAATATGCTTTCTATATCCTTATTTTAATCGGATTTAAGATAGTATAGATAAAAACTAGACCTCCTTGCAAATTTACTTAATTTACCAAACCATGAATTTTCATATAACCTGAAAATCAAAATTAAATTTCATAAAACAATGTATGTCAACCAACAACATAAAATACACAAAACATACATTACTTATGACTTGACTTTCATACGCA
>NW_027170878.1:12500-17500 GCF_036898095.1 Palaemon carinicauda
ACTGTATATCCCTCAAAGAACATTACAAATAATGTATGTTTATTTAACCTTTCTATCTATTATTTTATTTCTTCTAATGAGATCCAGCATGATAATCATTCTACAAATGTATTCTTTTCTATTTTTGAAATCCTAAAGAAAAAATGTTGTCTAATTAAAGTGCTTATATTATTTTTCTATCACCAGATTTTCAGTCGCTCAATAAAAGCTTTCTTTTCTTTTTTTTTGAAATTGGTATGTCTAAAATTATTCCTTTTTAATTACAATCTACTGAAATGCAGATATCTTCAGTGCAAAAAAAAAAGAAAGAAAAAAGTGAAAAATGAAAAATAAAACCAGATAAAATCTATTCGTTATAAGATTTTAAAAATCCTATTTTTTTCTATCTATTATACGAAGTTAATATAATTTCCATCTAAAATATCTAACGTTATTTACCAATAATCCTTTCAATCTAACATTATTACCAATTAATTTTTTATATTGCCAAGTGTCTTCAGTGAAAAGGTACAGTTAAAAATTCTAAAAAATCAAATGAAAACCTTAAATTCGAGATTAATCTGACAAGTGGAACGCCAAATTTTATTTCATTTAAAATTCCATTTTAATTTGACAAGCGAGACGCCAAAATTTACCAATTATTTTGCTATTAAATTAATTTTTTAAGTGTAAAACGTATGACACAGTTAAAGAAGAAAAAATGAAAATAAAGCCTGAAATTCGATCTTAGTTTGACTAGTGGAACACCAAATTTTAGACAATTTAAAATTTAAAATTTCCTGGCTTTTAATCGTTTCAATTTGACATTATTAACCAATTAATTTGCTATTTAAGCAAGTGTTTTCACCGTTAAGGATAAATGTATAAAAGAAAAGATAATCAAATAAAATCCGCCAACGAAGTTGGAAGGAGGTTATGTTTTCCCCCTGTTTGTGTGTTCGTAATTTGTGTACGTGTGCGTGTTTGTTTGTGAACAGCTTCCTAGCCACAATTTTAATCGTAGATGAATGAAACTTGGAGAGATTAACTGTTATGTAAAAAGCTAGAAATGATTAAAGTTTGGAAGGTCAAGGTCAAAGGTCAATGTCACAGCCAAGCAAAATGTCCAATTCACGTAAACAGCCATAACTTTGGAAATCGTTGTCACAGAGACTTCAAAAATGATTCATATTTGAGCGTATGAAATTCCACGCCAATTAATACATGTTAAGGTCAAAGGTCAAGGTTAAGCAAAAGGTCGAGAAATAGGCTGCTGCAGTGGAGGTCTGAGGTTCAGTGAGTGCCCTTCTAGTCTAACAAATGGCACGCGAAATTTAAACGAATCTAAGACTTCAAACTGGGTTCATATTTGAGTGTATGAAAATCCACGCCAATTAATTCATGTTAATATCAAAGGTCAAGGTCAAGGTCGAACAAAAGGTCGAGAAATAGACTACCGCTGCTGAGGTCTGAGCACCACTGACTGCCCTTCTAGTCTAACAAATGGAAAGCCAAATTTGAGCTAATGTAAGATTTCAAACTAGGTTTAAATTTGAGTGTATGAAAATCCACGCCAATAAATACACGTTAAGGTCAAAGGTCAAGATCAAGGTCGAGCAAAAGGTCGAGAAATAGGCTGCCGTGGCGAAGGTCTGAGCACCACTGAGTGCACTTCTATTCTAACAATTGGAAAGTCAAATTTGAGCTAACCTAAAATTTCCTGGTAAGACGCCACGCTGCTCACGATGGCAAACAAATCCCACAGCCGATTCACCTGTTGATTATCAAAGCGCAACACCGATTTCTCACCTGCGAATACCTGCTTCCCAACTATTGATTCCCTTCAATTACGATGGAAGGGGGGAGGGGGGATAGCATTAATTACCTAAGGAACAAAAACCCGGTAATAACGGGGCGTAGAAGAGCCATTTCCACGGATGAGTGGTCGGCCGGAAAAGAGAAAAAAAGGCAATTCTGAGATATTAGATAACTTAGAATGCTACAGGGGCATTCAGTACAGCGCAGACCTCCGTCATGGCAGCTTATTTCTCGACTTTGACCTTGACCTTTGGCATTAACATGTATTAATTGACGTGGATTTTCATACACTCAAATATGAACCAAGTTTGAAGTCTGTGACAACGATGTCGAAACTTATGGCTGATTACATGAATTGAACATTTTGCTTGACCGTGACCTTGACCTTTGACCTTAACATGTATTAATTGCCATGGCTTTTCATACACTCAAATATGAATCAAGTTTGAAGTCTCCGTGACAACGATGTCCAAACTTATTTCTGATTACGTGAATTGGATATTTTGCTTGACCGTGACATTGACCTTTGACCTTGAGCCTCCAAATTTTAATCGTTTCCAGGTTTTTTCATAACAATTCATCCCTGCAAGTTTCATTACTCTACGACTGAAATTGTAACCATGAAGTTGTTCACAAACACAAACACACACTTCACACAAACAGAGGCGAAAACATAACCTCCTTCCAACTTCATGGGCAGAGGTAATTAGATGCAAGATTCTAGCAAAGTCATTCAACCAGGAAAAGAGGATATCGTGAGAATGATTCGCATGAATTCAGTATATTTGCTTAGCTCAATAGTAATTAATTCCTTTTTGTTGTTGTTGTTGTTAATTGTATCCAATTTAATCCATCTATGTTGTTTTGAAGGAGCTGACTCAAGTCTCTCTTTATAGTTCATATATGAAAGAACTATTTTATTGTTGGTACTATTTTTAAAATTTTTATATTAATTGTCCATTACTTCTCTTGTAGTTTATCTATTAATTTACTTTCCTAATTGGGTTATTTTTCCCTGTCCCCTTGGGCTTATAGCATTCTGCTTTTGCAACTAGGGTTGTAGCTTAGCAAGTAATAATAATAATAATAATAATAATAATAATCTATATATTAAATACGATACCGTGTGTGTTATTTATTTTGTGTCACACTTTAAAGAAAACGGAAATAATTTCATGGTATACTCTTACAAATTCAGATTAGACTTTGATTACTTAACTAAAACACATCTTATATAGTTTTCCCAATTTTGTCTTTAGCACCAGACTCTCTTTAAATATTAGAAAAAATAATTGAGTTCTATCAATTTCCATAAACTAGATTATAAAATTAATTTCGGGACATTTTATTCAAACATGTATAGGTTAGGAACAAGATAATTAGTATTGAAAATATCATTTCGTGTAATTTACACGGGTTCCGCTAGTAGTTCATTAATCCACGAACAGGTTAAGTTATTTGATACGATAGAACACTAAACAAAATCAATAATAAAATCACAAAGTGAAGTTGAACCGTCAAATCATACTCCAAAGCTCTCTCTCTCTCTCTCTCTCTCTCTCTCTCTCTCTCACCACCAAATGCCAAAAGGCCCATTAGTATCCAATCACGGAACCGATAAAACAATAAAATCCCAACGGACTGTAAAACCTCCTCTGTATTTGCTCAAAGCAAGTAGGCGATGGCACCTGGTTTCTCTGGAGAAGGCCTAAGGCCTACGGCTGATACTGCTATCGGGAAGAAGGAAGAGAAGAAACGAGGAAGGAGAGGGGTAGGAAGTGATGAGAAGGAAGGAGAGAGGTAGGAAGAGAAGAAAAATGAAGGAGAGAGGTAGGAAGAGAAGAGGAGAGGTAGGAAGAGAAGAAACGAGAAAGGAGAGAGGTAGGAAGAGAAGAAAAAATGAAGGAGAGAGGTAGGAAAAGAAGAGGAGAGGTAGGAAGAGAAGAAATGAGGAAGGAGAAAGATAGGAAGAGAAGAAACAAGGAAGGAGAGGGGTAGGAAGAGAAGAGAAGGAAGGAGAGGGGTGGGAAGAGAAGAAACGAGGAAGGAGAGAGACAAGAAGAGAAGAGGAGAGAGAGGTAAGAAAAGAAGAAAATAGAGGTAAGAGAGAGGTAGGGAAGAGAAGAAACAAGGAAGGAGAGAGATAGGAAGAGAAGAGGAGAGAGAGGTAGGAAGAGAAGAAACTAGAGGTAAGAGAGAGGTAGGGAAGAGAAGAAAAAATGAAGGAGAAAGGTAGGAAGAGAAGAAACAAGGAAGGAGAGGGGTAGGAAGAGAAGAAACGAGGAAGGAGAGGGGTAGGAAGAGAAGAAACGAGGAGGAGAAGGGAGTTGGAAGATAAGAAGAGAAGAGAAGGAAGGAGAGAGGTACGAAGAGAAGAAGCAAGGAAGGAGAGGGGTAGGAAGAGAAGAAACGAGGAGGAAAAGGGAGTTGGAAGAGAAGAAGAGAAGAGAAGGAAGGAGAGAGGTACGAAGAGAAGAAGCAAGGAAGGAGAGAGGTATGAGGAGGAAAAAAGTAAGGAAGAATCAAAATTGAATTGTAGAAATAAGAAAATCTGTTAACGGAAAGAAGGAAGGGAAGAAACGGGGAAGGAGAGGTAGGAAGGGAAAAAACAAGGAAGGAGAGAGGTAGGAAGAGAAGAAACGAGGAAGGAGAGAGGTAGGAAGAGAAGAAACGAGGAAGGAGAGAGGTAGGAGGAGAGAGATAGTACGGAAGAATCAAAATAGAATTGTAGCAATAAGAAAAATCTGTTATCGGAAAGAAGGAAGAGAAGAAACGAGGAAGGAGAGAGGTAGGAGGAGAGAGATAGTACGGAAGAATCAAAATAGAATTGTAGCAATAAGAAAAATCTGTTATCGGAAAGAAGGAAGGGAAGAAACGGGGAAGGAGAGAGGTAGGAAGTGGAAGAAAGTAAGGAAGGAGAGATGTAGAAAGAGAAGAAACAAGGAAGGAGAGAGGTAGGAAGAGGAAGAAAGTAAGGAAGAATCAAAATAGAATTGTAGAAATAAGAAAATCTGTTATCGGAAGGAAGGAAGAGAAGAAACGAGGAAGGAGAGAGGTAGGAAGTGGAAGAAAGTAAGGAAGGAGAGAGGTAGAAAGAGAAGAAACAAGGAAGGAGAGAGGTAGGAGGAGAGAGAAAGTAAGGAAGAATCAAAATAGAATTGTAGAAATAAGAAAATCTGTTATCGGAAGGAAGGAAGAGAAGA
>NW_027170878.1:22500-24444 GCF_036898095.1 Palaemon carinicauda
CCCAACAGGGAAAATAGCCCAGGGAGGAAAGGAAACAAGGAAAAATAAAATATTTTAAGAACAGGAGCAACATTAAAATAAATATTTCCCATATAAACTATAAAAAGTTTAACAAAACAAGAAGAGAAGTTAGACGGAATAGTGTGCCCGAGTATACCCTCAAGCAAGGGAACTCTAACCCAAGACAGTGGAAGACCATGGTACAGAGGCTATGGCACTACCCAGTGCAGAAGTTACCCCTTGGGTGAACAAGAATTGTTTGGTCATCTCAGTGTTGTCTTGAAAAAGATTAAAGAAGTTGGACAGTATAAAGGAACAAAGAAATCTGCAACAGAGGCGAAATACTGTTAAAAATTAGTAGCTCTAAAAGAGTTTGAGTAACGCCTGGTTAGTTCCTTTGGTCGCCGCAACCACACCATACTTGTGAGTAAAGGCTAGGGCGTTTGGGGGAGCCTATAGGTCTATCTACTGAGTCATCAGCAACCATTGCCTGGCCCTCCTTGATCCTAACTTCGCTGGAGAGCAGGCTTGGGGGCTGATCATATGTAATATGGTCAGTCTCTAGAGCATTGTCCTGCTTGGTAGGGCAATATCACTGTCTATTGCCTCTGCCATTCATGAGCGGCCTTTAAACCGCTTGAAGTACACTCCCAAGAGATCATCAGAAACGAATCATTGTAAATACAGAATAAAAAAAGCCTAATAAATAAGAGATAAATGAGGTAATTGCCAAAATACACCTTAATTCACTTTCCCTCTTAAGACTTAATCTCCTATTGTACTTTCTCTTCTTTTCCAAGCAATTATCACCCATTTTCTCCTGATTCCCCTTTCGCTAGTTTGGAAATTTTAGCCTCTTAGGTTAATCTATCTAAAAGAAAAAAAAAAAGTTTCGTGACTCCTTTCAACTATTTGTAAACTTTTTTTTTTTTTTTTTTTTTTTTTTTTAAGCATTTTACTTTTCATGACCTCTTAAAGTTGGGTTATGTAAGGTGGTGATTGCTCAGACATAATACGACCATCTTCTCCAACTTTGTTGTTGTAGTTATTATCATTATAATTTATGATGATATCTTTACACTTTCTTCTGCTGTTACTATTATTACTCTTGCTACTAAATTTTGACTTATATGACCATTCTGAAGAGAAATGAAATTATAATTATATATATATATATATATATATATACATATTATATATATATATATATATATATAGTTATACTATTACAAGTGTATTTTGGTTCACAATAGAATTTAATTGTCAATGCAATAATCGTGTTAGTAAATATAATTGTATATATATATGTAATCTAAAAATAAAATACTGTCCACTTACTTTTGGATCACCCTGTTATATACCTGTATACATAAATACTGTGTATATATATATATATATATATATCTTTTCCCCAAACCACAACTAACAAGATAACCTGAGAGAGAGAGAGAGAGAGAGAGAGAGAGAGAGAGAGAGAGAATCACGTAAAATAATTAAATGACGCAACAGAACAATTAGCATTAAACGAAGTCTTTAGGGACGTAATCATCATGGGAGACGGGTTCAACAATGAACAATTACAGCAGTTTAACGCAATCTCACTGATACTGAGATTCATTTCTACTATTACCTCCGCCAACGAAGTTGAAAGGAGGTTAGGTTTTACACCCTGTTTGTGTGTTTGTTTGTTTGGGTTTGTGAACAGCTTGCTGGGCAAAAGTGTGTGTGTTTGTTTGTGAATAGCTTACTGGGCAAAATTGCGTGTGTTTGTTTGTGTTTGTTGGTGATCAGCTTCCTGGGCAAAATTGTGTGTGTGTGTGTTTGTGAACAGCTTCCTGGTCAAAAGTGTGTGTGTTTGTTTGTGTGTTTTTTGTGAACAGCTTCCTGGGCAAAATTGTGTGTGTTTGTGAACAGCTTACTGGGTAAAATTGTGTTTGTTTGTGA
>NW_027170881.1:5000-12500 GCF_036898095.1 Palaemon carinicauda
CATGATGCCATAGCGGAGCTATGAGAGTCATGGAGAGGTTGACCGATAGATTGGCCTTGTTGAGCAACCTTCTCATCAGACAAAAAGGTGGGAAGGCATAGACGTCCATATTGTCCCACCTGTGTTGAAATGCATCCTGCCAGAGAGCCTTGGGGTCCGGGACTGGAGAGCAGTAAAGGGGCAGCCTGAAAGTCAAGGCTGTCGCAAACAGGTCTACAGTCGGGGAACCCCACAAAGTCAGGACTTTGTTGGCTATCTGAGGATCCAAAGACCACTCGGTACTCACTATCTGCGTCGCCCTGCTGAGGCTGTCGGCGAGGACATTCCTCTTGCCAGGAATGAAGCAAGTTGACAGTGAGATCGAGCGGGTTTCAGACCATCTCAGAATCTCTACTGCAAGATGGGATAGCTGCTGCGAGAAGGTACCTCCCTGCTTGTTGATATAAGCCACTACTGTGGTGTTGTCGCTCATCACCACCACGGAGTGGCCCGCCAGGATTTGTTGGAACTTTTGAAGAGCCAGAAAAACGGCCTTCAATTCTAGCAGGTTGATGTGGAGGCACCTTTTTCGATTCTGACCAAAGGACTGAGGCTCTTTGGTTCAGAATGAGGACCCCCCACCCTTGATTTGACGCGTCCGTAAACAGAGTCAAATCTGGGGGGAGGACGAGAAGATCTGCTCCTTTCCGTAGGTTCTCATCGTCCAGCCAACATCGAAGATCCGCCCGTTCCGAAGGTCCTATGGGAACTAGGAAGTCCAGGGAATCGTTTCCCTGATTCCATCGTGACTTCAGCCGCCACTGGATGGATCTCATCCTGAGGAGGCCGTTTGGAACAAGACGAACCAAAGACGATAGATGGCCTAAGAGACGTAACCACAGTTGGGCTGGAAGCTCTTCTTGTCTGAGGAAAGGTTCTGCTACCTTCCTCAGCCTTGCTATCCTTCCGTCTGATGGAAAGGCTTTGTGGAGAATCGTGTCTAGTTTCATGCCTAGGTATACCAGTTTCTTCGTAGGGCACAGAGAGGACTTCTCGAGATTTACCAAGATCCCTAGATCTTGGCAAACTTCCAGAAGCCTGTCTCGGTGTCGCAGAAGGGTCGACTCCGAGTCTGCCAGGATTAGCCAGTCGTCCAGATAACGAGGGAGACGGATACCGTTCCTGTGAGCCCACAACGAGATCAGAGTGAACACCTTGGTGAACACCTGGGGTGCCGTGGAGAGACCGAAACCCAGCACTTTGAACTGGTAGGCCTTACCGTCTAGGCTGAATCTTAAGTACTTCCTGGAAGACGGATGGATGGGGATCTGGAAGTACGCGTCCTTCAGATCCAGAGTGCCCATAAAGTCTTGTGGTCTCACTGCAAGTCTGACCGTGTCCGCTGTCTCCATACTGAAACGAGTTTGTATGACAAACTTGTTTAGTGCTGAGAGGTCGATGACCGGTCTCCAGCCTCCAGACACCTTCTTTACAAGAAAGAGTCGACTGAGGAAGCCTGGGGAGCCGTCGTCGACCTCCTGGAGAGCATCCTTCTTGAGCATGGTCTCGACTTCTGCCGGGAGGGCCAACCCCTTTGGTGGTCCCAAGGCATAGGAGTTCAACGACACTGGATTCGCTGTCAGGGGAGGTAGAGATGTTGTGAACGGGATGCAATACCCTTGACCGATCACAGAGACCGTCCAAGGGTCGGCCCCGAGTTGCTGCCACCTCTGCACGCAACTTTTTTAGGCATCCCCCCACAGGTGGACACGCGGGGGGACTGCCACTCCCAGTGTTTGCGACCTTTGCCGCTTCCTCTAGGAGTTCTACCCCTAGAGGACTTGCCACGTCTTGTCTTTCGGCTGAAAGGACTGCGGCTTAGACACGCTTGTCTTAGCTGCCGGAACCTGCTTAGGTGTCTTGCGAGCCTGCTGTTGACGTTGTTGTTGAGGTGCTGGAGGTTATAGGGCCGAGATGTCAGGGCCCTTTGGAGGAGAGAGTCCTGGTTCGATCTCCTCCACCTCTCAGCCGTCTGCTCAATGTCACGAGGCTCCAGTAACTCCCCTTCAAAATTAGAGGAGTGTCTGAGCCTGCTGACGTCTGCAGTGGGGATCTTCGGATGGCACCTCTCGGACACTGAATCGCGTCTTTTGAGGATCATGTTGGCCCACAGGTTAGTGACCTGGTGGGCTAGAAACTCAATAGAGCGAGAGCCCGAGAAGAGGAAGGTCTCCAAAGCTTTCCTATTGCTCTCCTTGGACAGATCCTCGGATCGCAATAGGATGCCCAGAGACCCAAGCCAGAGATCAAGCCACGAAGTTGCCTGCATGGCACTCTTCGCGACTTTTCCCAGGTTTTGGGTCTCTGACGCTGCAAACGTCACCTGCCGGGTAGAGAGCTTCTCGAAAGAAGTTCCCTTTGCTAGTTCTTCCATGGAATTATGGAGTGGGAGAGACATGCAAGACTCCCCGTCGATCTCGAAATACCTCCTCTGTTGGACTAGAGGAGGTGGGAGAAGTTTGAACCCGGCAGAAGAACGTCCTGAGGAGGCCAGACCGGAGAGTTGAGCTTTGACCTTGTCTCTGGCGCATTTCCCCCCTTTAGACCAGGGCAAAGCCACACTAGTCTTGGGGGGCTTCTGGACACCAAAGACCTCGTCAAGCACAGTGTCTTTCCCCTCGCGAGGGGCTGTCTCCGGGTCCTTGATTTTGTTGAGCTCCCTCATCAATCCAAGGACCTGCCAGAACGCATGTTCTGACTCGCTGTGCTCTCCTCTTGGTGGAATGGCAGCTAAGTTTCCCATCCCGAGGAGGTCTTCTTGGGGACATCTGGCGCGCAGGCGTGCGGGCGTTGGCTGGACAGGAACAGGAGATTCCTTGGGGAGCGTGGGCGCGTAGGAGCACGGACTCAAGAAAGAACATGTGCGCGCATGTGTGAATGCGCGTAGGCACGAAGGAGCGCTGGTGCGCGGGCGCTCAGACTCTTGACTAAGTCCAGAAGCGCAGGAGAACGTCGGCCAGAAGAGCGCGTTTAGCGAGCGCCCTTCTTAGGGTCTGCAGGAACCAAGGCATGCGGACGTGAAGGGCGAGCTGCAGAAGATCGTGGGCGCGGTTGCGCCAAAATAAGAAGGCGCTCAGCAAATAGAAGGGCACGCAGGCATCAATGGGCGATCAGGAGAGCGCAAGCAAGGCAAAGGAGAACCCTTGCGTTCATCAGGACCAGGCGAGCGTGGGCGCACAGGGCGCGCATCAGGCACAAGCACAAATGAGTGCTTGCGCGCGGGCGAGTGCTTGAGCGCAGGAGAATGATGGTGCGCAGTGCGCGCATCAGGAAGGCGCTGCAACTTCTCTGGAGGATGAGAGCGCCCAGGAGAGAGCTGGCGAGCAGGAGATTACTGGGGCGTTGGAGAGCGCTGCAACTTCTCAAGAAGATGAGAGCGCTGGCAAGCAGGAGATCGCTGGCGCGTTGGAGAGCGCTGGCGAACAGGAGATCGCTGGCGCGTTGGAGAGCGCTGGCGAGCAGGAGATCGCTGGCGCGTTGGAGAGCGCTGGCGAGCAGGAGATCGCTGGCGCATTGGAGCGCGCTGCAACTTCTCTGGAAGGTGAGAGTGCCCAGGTGAGCGCTGGCGAGCAGGAGAGCTCCCAGGTGAGCGCTGGCGAGCAGGATGGCGCCCAGGTGAGCGCTGGCGAGCAGGAGAGCGCCCAGGTGAGCGCTGGCGAGCAGGAGAGCACTCAGGCGAGTCCTGGCGAGCAGGAGAGTGCCCAGGTGAGCGCTGGCGAGCAGGAGAGAGCCCAGGTGAGCGCTGGCGGGCAGGAGAGCGCCCAGGTGAGCGCTGGCGAGCAGGAGGGCGCCCAGGTGAGCGCTGGCGGGCAGGAGAGCGCCCAGGTGAGCGCTGGCGAGCAGGAGAGCGCCCAGGAGAGCGCTGGCGAGCAGGAGGGCGCCCAGGTGAGCGCTGGCGAGCAGGAGAGCGCCCCGGTGAGCGCTGGAGAGCAGGAGAGCGCCTAGGTGAGCGCTGGCGAGCAGGAGATCGCTGGAGCGTTGGAGAGCGCTGTAACTTCTCTGGAAGATAAGAGCGCCCAGGTGAGCGCTGGCGAGCATTGGCGAGCAGGAGAGCTAGAGCTCCATTGCACGCAAGCGAGCAGGTGGCGCGCAGGGGAACCCTGCGTAGGCGCCCAAAGCACGTCAGCAGCCAGGAACGGCGAAGGGAGGTCTGGTAGGTGTAGGGGATCGCGAACGATCCGCAGGAAGTTGCAGTGACGATCCTCTCCAGACGAGACGGATCCTCCACAGGGGAGGAGACGAAGATCCAAAGAGGCGCCTCCTAACTCCCTTGTAGGGAGAAGGAAGACCTCTCTCGCGCAGAGGGCGAAGCGAAGGCGCCCTCTGGGTAGGAAGACGGGTCATCCGTCCTCTGAAGAGGAGTCTCTGTGGTGAAACTTCCCTCACGGGGAAGAAACACTTGCAGGAGAGACCGTAGGACTCCACTGCCCCCCCGAAGGAGACCGAGCCTTCCGCAACAACAGCAACAACAGCAGCAGAAGGCCTCCGAAGAGGAGTCTCTGTGGTGAACTTTCCTCACGGGGAAGAAACACTCGCAGGAGAGACCGGAGGACTCAACTGCCCCCCGAAGGAGACTGAGCCTTCAGCAACAACAGCAACAAGAGGCCTCCGAAAAGGGATCTCTGTGGAGAGCTTCCCCCACGGGGTAGAAACACTCCTGCAGCTGCTCAGCCCCTTGAACGTAGCCGCAGATGCAACCGCTCAGCCCCAAGAGCATAGTTGCACAATATAAATTAAGGTAAGAGAAGTTTCCCCCGAAAGAGAAACAACTCAAAACCTGGGAAAGGAACCTCCCTCGGAAGGGAAGTGTCCCCACCCAAGGAGGCGAGCCTCCTGCGAGTTCTAAGATGAACTGAGGAGCTGTCGATATCACGGGAGGACTTCCAGAAGGAGAGACACGCCCCTGACGAAGATCCAACCCACAAGACAGCTCTGCTTCGTAGACCCATAGGCAAACGAACAGCAAATCATTAACTGTGAAAAAAATGAACAGTAATTAGTTAACATTCATTCCCCCGGGAAGACTCCGAAGAGGAACCCGAGGGAAAAAACCCAAGAATTACATAACGGGCAAGCGCCCTCCACCTCACCTATACTCATGGGAAGGTGGGGGGGGGGGGTAGGGCGCTGGCGAGAGCTGTAACAAAACAGAATTAAACAGTTACGCTATGCCATTAAAAACAGTTCACTAAAAGTAAGAACGAACAACCCCGAAGGGAAACGTTCTACAAACTGAAGTTAACAAAAAACAATTAGATTTATAACAAGTAATAAAAAAAAAATAATTGTAAAGCACAGCGTTGCAACTCCACCCGCATAGAGGAGTTATGTAATAATTATAGTAAATGTAGTAAAGGTGAACGAGCTCCAGGAGATCGTGAACCATGAACTACTACTTAGAGGCCTGACTGCCGGCGGCCACACGGAGATATCGTACATACACACACAAGCGTGAACACTGAAAAGGAAACTTACTGATTTCCATACTAAGATATATACGTAAACATAAAATATGTTACATATATATATGAGTACAAGAAATGTAAGTAGTTAAGTAAAGACAAAACAATAATGGCTGGTCAAGCGAGGACAGGAACGGAGACGTCCGACCACTGTCCGAGCCAAAAGTGAATTGAGCTATTCACAGTGTGTGAGGGGGGAAGGGGTAGCTAGCTACCCCTTCCCTACCCCCTGCTAATTAGCAAGGGGGTAGTTAACCCTCGTTTAATTTTAATGGCTCGTCATTCAGCTCCGCCAAATGTTACCCCATGGAAATAGCAATGGTTTGTATTGGGTTACGGAACAAATATATAAGTATATACATATATATATATATATATATATATATATATATATATATATATATATATATATATATATATATATATATATATATTTATGTGTGTGTATGTATGTATGTATATCTAAATAACCATAATCAATAACGTAATGGATGTGCTTGTTCATTTCACACTTTCTCAAATCACGTAAAGAAACTGGACATATTGATGTTTCACGTTAATATTCGTGAAGGGATATCCAAAATCTCAAACGGGGTTGCGTGCGGTGGCAATCTGACTTCACCTCCTATCACTGTAATAGTGCATCATTGCATTAAAAGATTGCAAAATGTATATGTCAGTTTTGGAATAGTTAGCGGCGAACATTTTGGAAAGCTATAATAAGAAACAAAACGTAGGAGGAAAAAACAAGTATCTCATGTGACACAGCAACCTTTTCGGGATACATATCGAATACATCCAGAAATACTTCAATACCTGACACTCAGAAAGATAAAAAATGCAGACGATACATTGATAGGAAACGAGTCTCCAAAATTGATATTAAGCTTCTATATATATATATATAAATATATATATATATATATATATATATATATATATATATATATATATATATATATATATATATATATATATATAAATATACATTTATATATATATATATATATTTTTTTTTTTTTTTTTTTTTTGCTAATGATCAAAACTCATTCCAGTACTACTACACCGACAAAGAAAATGAAAGTCCAATAACATCGAAGAAAAAGGCTACTAAACAAGAAACCTACTAGTCAGGGTTCATACCTAATTCAAAATTAATTACCACATAATTATGGTTATTAATGCATTTATACATTGCAAAATAGAGGATAATCTCTACTGTGCACTATACGTGGGTGGCTAATCAAAGAGGGGCACCGATAGTTTTCCTTCTATTTCATTCCCTTTATAGTACGCTTTCTTTAATTTATTTTTTAGGATCTTGTTCATAAACGTACAGCCAGGAATAACTTGTTCATTCTATTTGGATTACGCAGGACAATAACAGATGTTAACCAAAATATGCTATATACAAGTCGTAACATCATATAACCATTAAATAATATTCAAGAGAGAGAGAGAGAGAGAGAGAGAGAGAGAGAGAGAGAGAGAGAGAGAGAGAGAGAGAGAGAGAGAGAGAGACTAAAACGGAGCAAGTCTCAATGTATCAGATGATAAATCCTAAAGCTGTATTTATTGACAATGAACATTGGGTTACCATGAAAAAGTTAGTACACGGCTAAAGTAATATCACTGTTTATCGATGTTATCTCCAGTGATTAATCCCAAGTAAAAGATATCGAAACATTCGACCAGTTGAGCCACAAAATCATACTTACATCGTGCATTTCCCATAAGGGGGGGGGGGGGGACTCCTCTACGGGCTGTGTGCAAGAGCCCGTGCCTGGCCGTAAGGCAACGAAGTGGAAAAAAAAATCATTTCATATGATTGAAGCAGAGACAAGAAAAGAAAAATTTCTGAAGATAAAGGGGGTTAATCTAAAGAGAATAAATAAATGTTTAGTAAATATTGAGAGCGAAATAACAGGACAATACTTAATATAAATATACTTGAAATGGCGAGTGAAGGGAAAACAGCAGCAAAACTTCCCTAAATAAA
>NW_027170881.1:17500-22500 GCF_036898095.1 Palaemon carinicauda
AGCAAAACCGGAGACATGATCATTCAGGTTCTTTTTAGTGCGAGGGAAGAGCGCAGATACAAGCATAATATATACAAAAGGAATTATGTACAATTGTGTGACACACGGTTGGTACAAGCTAAATGAAATATTATCGACACCCTCCTATTCATTTTTGAGAAGAGCTGGAAGGTGAGAGTGAGCTTTCCTTCATTCTGCGGCCATTTGTACCCTACGTGGTACCGCGCCTAAAATGTACCATCACAACCCGAGGATAATTAAAACAAACCACGTCTAATTACTACCCTTGGGTAGTGGCTTCAAGTTCTGATATTGTATCTCGAGCCAAAGAGACAGACATAGAAAGATTTGCGGGCGTTGGCATCACGTTAAAATATATGCAGTGCTCCCCCCCCCCAAAAAAAAAACAACTAAATAATCATAATGATAATAATAATAATAATAATGAATTAATAATAATAATAATAATAATAATAATAATAATAATACCATTGCAAGCCAAGATTATACCCTAATTTGAAAAGTACAACAACAACAACAATAATAATAATAATAATAATGAAGGAGAAGAAGAAGAAGAAGAAGAAGAAGAAGAAATTTTGTATAAGGCCAAGTGAACAACTGGAAAACAATAGTGGCCATAAATATCAAGTGCGCAGAAAATATAAGCCCACCTAATGGTTGTAACTGGGCATAAATAATTTCAAAACCAGCTGAAGAATTTGTACTCCTAAAAGCTAAGTCTTCTTACCATGAAAATGAAAGATCATAGCTCCAATTAAACACAATTAAAACATGAAAATGAAATATCGGTGAATCCAGCTATTCAAAATTGAATATAATATTAATCTTTATAACTGTGACGGTGTATTTATTTCACAACTGTAAAGAAATCTGGTAATTATTTCGTTTCGAAGCTTCCTGTTTTTGTTTTTTTTTAATATTAAAATACGATATATCCCTAATCGGAAAATTACTTGTCATTTTAGAATTTCAAGTTTTAAATTCTACAAAATCATATCCATGTCGCTGTTATAAAACTGAACGATTAAAGGTTCATAGAAAACTTTACAAAATTAGTCACATTTTACAAAGTAGCAAGATCAAGTCGACTTTTACACCACACCCAATGTTTAAAGTTTTACAAAGTTATAAAATTTACAAGGACAATTTCATCTAAAATAAGAAAACATAATACATCAAAACGCCAAAGCCAGCTTTCTAGCGATACAGAATCAGAGTTTAACCTTTAGAAAACTCTTAAAAATTATACAGTCTATCCATAGCAATGAGACTGTCTTTGAGGCTTACCAACGCCGGCAAAATATTTAATATGAATAGAGTTTGAGGAAAAGAGGTATTCACTCAATACCCTCTATGGACCTTTTTAGGGCCGCGCCTAAATAAGACTTATAGAGCTTCATTTGAAAGGAAATAGAACCAAATTTTTAAAACATTCGCAGCAAACTTGAGTTATATGTGCATTTAATGTGAACACTACTACTGTACTATGTACCAGGGCCTTTCACTGTCTTGGGTTAGAGTTCTCTTGCTTGAGGGTACACTCGGCCACACTATTCTATCTAATTTCCCTTCCTCTCGTTGTGTTAAAGTTTTTATAGTTTCTATAGATATCTATTTTAATGTTACTGTTTTTAAAATATTTTATTTTTTATTTTATTTGATTTTTTTACTTTATTTTTATTTTTCCTTGTTTCCCTTCTTCACTGGGCTATTTTCCATGTTGGAGCTCCTGAGCTTATTGGATCTTGCTTTTCCAACTAGGGTTGTAGCTTAGCAAATAATAATAATAATAATAATAATAATAATAATAATAATAATAATATTTTGAAATTACCGAAGCCAACCCAATTTTATATGGAATTTTACAGAAAACTCAAAAGGACAATCAAATCTCTTTTCACTAAAATTCTTTTTTAGCCTCTCAATTAATGATTCACATACTATTGTAAAAATCACAAATTATAAAAGCCCTTTGCCCTTTTTTTCTAACTGTAAAAACTTGATTCCTTTAATAGAAGTATGACTTCCAAGGACAATGGTTTGTATTGTGTAGGAAAAAGTGGAAATTATGTGATGGAGTTGTAACAATGGAAAGAATAATCAAGCGCAAGAACGTGGTCATATGAGTTAAAGAATATATCTTTTTCCTAAAGAAAATGCTGGTCTCTCTCTCTCTCTCTCTCTCTCTCTCTCTCTCTCTCTCTCTCTCTCTCTCTCGAAGTTGAGCACCTAGAACGTCGGGGATGTTCCTCAGCGCCTTTATTAATTTTCATAAATCATTCAAAGGATTTCATTAATTTTGAAGAGAAATATGTAACACCTAATTTTTCTTTGAAATCAGAGAAATTATGTGCAATAAATTACAAATACAATATAGATCTGGTTGAACCTTGAATAATTCATCAAAAGCATTTGCTGATACTAATACTTTCAGAACAACTATTCGCCAGATACATTTAATGTTTGATTTCTCAAGAGTAAAAAAAAATGACTAAACTGTAAGGAAAAATTCTCACATACCATAAAGTACACACTTTAATCTTGATAAAGAAATGGAAGTTTGAAAAATCACTCCTTTATTACTTGCAGAAGCACATACTAAAGTGGTTCCGTGGAAGACTGAGAGAAACATAATAGACCATGACAGTTCCAACGAGATGCAGAGGTACAAACCAATAAAATCGCAATGGCTACCTTCTATCCCCGTCCTCTTCTCCAGCCGGTCCCACCCACATCTAGCCGGGATGGTGAGGGAGGAACACCCCCTGATACCAACGGGCCACCCGTCAGAGAGCAAAGCCACATAGCCAATCAGCCAACGAACCTCTCTGGCTCGTGTCTCGCACCTGCCGCCACCTTTGCCTGACCTCGTGACGTCACCCCACCGGTCGACTCCGGGGGTGGGGGTGGGGTGATGTTCCCCCCAAACGAAGTTTGACCATAAAACTCAGTGAAATTATCACTAATGATTTCGTCCAAAAACTTTCTTTATATAAATGGCCTTTTCCTCTTGGATATATTCCTGTGATAGCACTAGGACACCACTAGAATTAATAATGCGAGGTTGTTATTATCTATAAAAACGTACTTTTAAATGTCATGGGTTGAAAGTTTATTATGATCAAAGATGTGTAAAAAAATCAATGTGTTTTAATGAATAGGCGAGAGTTGCTTCCTTGCAATTAAGGAAAAAGAAAAGTACTTCATATCTATACTTCTTATGCCAGGATGCAATTCGAGAGAGAGAGAGAGAGAGGAGAGAGAGAGAGAGAGAGAGAGAGAGAGAGAGAGAGAGAGAGAGAGAGAGAGAGAGAGAATTTGGTCTAAGCCTCTTAGGTCCATTAAATTTTGATTAGATTACTCAATTCCTTCCTTTAATACCCTACATTTTCTTCCCTCATCTACCGATGTTCTTACGTCAATGAAGCCAACGATTCAATCTAGGTGTATATTTTCTTCATTGTACCATGGAGTCCTTGGAATGTAATAATTTACCTTTAGGTTTGTAAGCAAAACTGAAATAGATTTAATTAACCTGGTATCTTCTACACATGATTTTACAAAATCAATAAAAAGTGCCCGAGTGTAAAAGTAAAATTTACCCCACCTAAGCAAATTTTACCTGCCGTTTGTATCGATAAATTAAGTACTTGAAAATTTGAGTTATCGACAGGTATCAAAATAAATGTTTCAAAATACGAAAAAAAAAAGTTTAATGCATGGATAATAGGTATGTTCATATAATTGTCAAAAGTGACCTATAGGCTATTTTTCCTTATTAGAGACCTTGGGCTTATATCATCCCGCTTTCAAACTAGGGGTTGTAGCTTAGGTAGTAATAATAATAATAATAATAATAATAATAATAATAATAATAATAATAATAATAATAACATTAAAAATGATGCATGAAAAGCTATAAACTTAGCCCAAGCAAATTCCTTAATAAGAAAAATTACATTAACAACACGAACTCAACAATTGCTTTGCACAGAATATAGTTACCTTACCAGTATCTTTTACTTAAAATGAATGTATTTTGCTTATCAAAATTAGTTAATACTTATCATTAAATACGAATCCTTATCGTACACAAGATATCGCGTATATTCATTTTCAATCAATCTTTCGTGTACCTTCGGACACAATACAGATTTTAAAATTAGTTGCGAGTGAACTTTACGTACGTTTAAGGTCAAAGCAAGCCTATGCACAATAACGTCAGATAAATGATGATGGATGGGAGACGGTAAATGGTCAGAAACGAGAGAGAGAGAGAGAGAGAGAGAGAGAGAGAGGAGAGAGAGAGAGAGAGAGAGAGAGAGAGAGAGAGAGTGAGTTTATGATAACATCATCATTACAAATTTGCAATTTTCATGAGATTCCGTAGAAAACACGAGAGAGAGAGAGAGAGAGAGAGAGAGAGGAGAGAGAGAGAGAGAGAGAGAGAGAGAGAATCATAAAACCATCATTACAACAATTTTCATATGATTTTCAGTCGAATACACCGTACTGAAACAAATCACACGAAAATGAAATTGCAGAGAGAGAGAGAGAGGAGAGAGAGAGAGAGAGAGAGAGAGAGAGAGAGGAGAGAGTGAGAGAGAGAGAGAGAGAGAGAGAAAGAGAGAGACTGAAAAGATGCGAGCAAAAATTAAACTGGATGGGCATTCTCGTGATCTCCGGGTTTGATAGAGCCTATAAAGATGTAAAACTAACTGGACTTGAATTTCAAAATGCAACCCTTTTTGGGAATTTCCCCCCACCCAGTAAAATGTTAATGCAGGGAGAGAAAAGGGCATTGGTATAACGATAGTGTAGGGGGAAGAGGGAGGGGAAGGGGGGGGGGGAGAATGAGGGAGATAGGAGGGGGATGGTTAAAGGAGTGGTCGGAGATGCGAATTGAGATTTACATGGACGCGGAGGAAGTGTGACCATTGAAAATACCTGGAAGAGAATCGCCTGGAAACGGAGAA
>NW_027170882.1:0-174675 GCF_036898095.1 Palaemon carinicauda
GAGGGCGGGTCCATCAAGACGACATGGCTATCTCACCCAAAATAGATTTTTCGCGTCGCTCAAAATCCATTTTTTGGGCTCAGTCCATGTCGTCCTGATGGAAGTTTACTAGAGCATTAATATATCCGTGGATTTCCCAGTTGTGCTTTAAACCTCAAGACAATATTTCCTTGGTCATTTAAACCTTAGAGACCTATGACATTACCGTTATATGTCATTGCTTCTAATCATGAACTATGTTAGTGCTTCCTGCCCCCTACAGGGGAGAGTCATACTAGACTCGGGAAAAAGTCTCAAAGTTTGCAACCAAAAGGGCATACAGGTCTCACTGTATGCCTTTAGCCAAAGTTTGTATCTATAAGACGAACACAGGTTCATGTCAGCTACCATAGCATCTAAGGTATATCAGCCCAGCTGTATACCGCAACAGACAAGTTTGTATCTGTATCGAAACAAGATAAGCATGGCTAGAAAAGTTTTTTTACGTTTGTTCCTAAGTTACTACCTTTGTTTAATGTAATTATGCAGAATAGTAAGGAATAAAATTAATGCTCACACATAACTTTATTATTGTATGTTTAGGGCGAAATAAGACGCACAAAACAATTAGACATTTATTGTCAAACAATAAATAAAAATTCAGCCTACATTTCACAATAATATAAAAATGCAAGTGAATAGAATTTACAAACATAGAACATACAGAATAAATCAGAAATACTTGTTTTATCTGAAAACAAAATTTTATGCCACTCAATTGAAAATTTAATAATTTTCTAATGTCTTTCTGAGAAGTCTGTCTATTTACACTTGTGTAAAAAACACACAGCACTAGTGTTAAGTCTATGTTTCTAAACCTTTATACACTGGAACAGTCCATAATGTCACCTTGATGACATTTCACTTGCCATGTTGCACTATAATGTGCCAACATGTACACCCTATAGAATTATAGTCTCAAATAATTCACTGTTCCTCACAGCACTAAGCGACAGGTTTTGGTACACTACCTGCCGCCATCACGAATCGCTTTAATTCTTGCACTTGCTTCGCGTAGTGCTTGAAAAACACTGGATGACTTCCATCCAGTAAACGAGTGAAGGCTCTCGAAATCCATGAGCTGGAAAAAGTTTAACGATGAAGCAATTTTCCTCGGATCATGACCTGCGGGTGTACTGTCAGGATCCGCTCTGCGAATGAAGTAGGTGATCTTCGCCCTTAGTTGTTTCAGGGATAAGTTTGAGCTCGATGTTTCTCCTTTAAAGAGCTGTCCTCCCCTAAAGTCTGAAGTTCTACGAAGATAGACCTTTAGACACTCCACTGGACACAGCGAGACATCTTCCTACAGAGGGCAGATTCTCCAAGGACCCCACCTCTTGGTGGGTAGCTAGTTCTTGGTGAGAAACGTTGGGTCGGGAAAGAGATTCAACTCTCCCATTTCAACAAACTGGATATGGCCCTCTTCCCGAGGAAGGGCCACTATCTCACTAACCCTAGCCCCTGAGGCTAGAGCAAACAATAATATAACTTTTTGAGTCAATCTTTCAGAGAGCAATTATCGTTGTTCAATGTTGAAGCAAAATGTAGTACCTTATCCAAAGACCATGAAATGGGCTTTGGAGGTGCTGCAGGCCTAAGCCTAGCACAGGCCTTAGGGATTTTGTTAAATATTTCATTAGAAAAGTCTACTTGGAAAGCATAAAGCAAGGGTCTAGTCAAGGCAGATTTACACGTAGTTATTGTGGTGGCTGCTAAACCTTGTTCATGAAGGTGACTAAAGAAAGATAAGCAGAAATCTGTCGAGATTTCCTTCGGATTTCTTGCCTTGACAAAGGCCACCCACTTCTTCCAAGACGACTCATATTGCCTTCTGGTAGATTTAGACTTATATTCCTTTAAGAAGTCTATACTCTCTTTCGAGATCCCAAACCTTTTCCTTACTGCTAGGGAGAGAAAATCATGAGATGAAGGTCTTGGGTTCTCTGTAATGAAGCAAAGACAGTTAACTAATGTACTTGTTGAGATAGAACTGGGTCCGGCAGGGGAATCAGCCTCGGCTGTAATTCCAATATTAGAGGGAACCAGTTGCTCCGGGGCCACTTGGGAGCCACTAGGGCTGCTGCTCTTTGAAAAGATCTCAGCTTGTTGAGGACCTTCATCAGCAGGTTGGATGGAGGGAACAGATAAATCCTGGTCTAACTGTTCCAGTCGAGGGACATGGCGTCCACTGCTTCCGCTAGAGGGTCCTCGTATGGGGCCACGTATTGAGGAAGTTTCTTGTTGTCGCTCGTCGTGAAGAGGTCGATCTGCAGTTCCGGGACTTGATGTAAGATGAAGGAGAATGATGTGTCCAGGGACCATTCTGACTCTATCAGAGTTAGCTTGGATATAGCGTCTGCCGTCACATTGCGGAACCCTTGAAGGTGAACTGCTGATAAGTGCCATCTCTACTTTTCCACTAAGCAGAAGATGGCCAACATTACGTGGTTGAGTTGAGGGGATCTCGAGCCTTGACGATTCAGGCATCTCATTACCACCTCGCTGTCCAGAATCAGTCTTATGTGGACCGAAGGGCGAGGGGATAATTTCTTCAGTGTGAGGATTGATTGATTGATTGAAAGTTTTCTGGTATCCTGACATCTAAGGTCATTGACGCTGATAGCATTTATTATATATGAAAAATAAAAGAGAATTCAATTAAAACCATAAAAGTTAAGTAGTCATTACAGTAGTTAAATAGTTTTCAGAAGACCTGCTTCTGAAATAAATCTAAAAATTCCACTCGCATAGTATGACACATCATGTACAAGAATCTTGGCAAGGGTGAACCTGCCATCCTCACCTTGAGCCTCAAACAGATATCTATTTCTTAAGTTAGTAAAATTAGGGCCTTCGGTCAACAAATGCCTCACTGTTGAAGGTACTAAAAAGTCCTCACAATACGGTTGGTGTTGGCCCTTCAGCAGAAACTCGTGTGTCAACCGTGTGTGACCAATACGGAGACGACAAAGAGTCGTCTCCCATTTTCGGGGTATCATGTTATACCTCCAAGGTGATATGATATTTGTTACTTCCCTCATTTTATTGCCATCTTGACTATCCCAGTTGCTGTTGCCATTTATTACAAAGCAATTTCTTGATGTTAGGTAGGAAATCATTACAGGGAATGGGATACCTCCTTGGTAGCAACTCAGATGCCGCATTCTTTGCCAGTAAATCTGCCTTCTCATTCCCAGACACACCTACATGTGCTGGAACAAAACAAAATCGAACTGTTATACCTCTCCGTCCAATAATAAAAAGCCATTCTAAAATCTTTAAAATTAGAGGGTTACTAGAATTAAAAACTTCTAAAGCTTGAAGAACACTCCTTGCATCAATAAAAATTGTAAAATTACCCTCCTTTTCCAAAGATATTTTCTCAATAGCGGTTAGTATGCCATACAATTCGGCAGTAAATATGGAAGCTGTTAGAGGAAGTGCACCTCTACAATTAAAATCATTACTATGTACTCCAAATCCAACGCCAGCATCAGATTTGGAGCCATCAGTATATATAAAATTCGATCCCCTATGTTCTTCAACATGTTCCATAAAAAGAGACCTGGATTCTAAGTCAGTCGTATTCTTCCTAACTCCAATAAAGTATTTACAAAAAGATATGTCAGGTAATTTCCATGGAGGCATTGATGATACCTTGAATGGAAGCACCTTAATTCTAATTATATCCAGATTATTTAATAATTGTTTCACCCGAAACCCAAAAGGTTGAGATTTTGGGTGCAACTCAAAGTAGGTTGAGTGCTTTACAAGGTTTGCAGTCTGAAAGGCTGAAGAATTAGGGAGTCTTTGCAATCTAAACCAATACCGAATGATAGAGGACATTCGGTAAAGGTCTAGAGGCAACTCCCCAGCATCCACAAGGAGACTTGTGATAGGTGAGGTTCTAAAGGCTCCTGTGGACAATCTTATACTAGCATGATGTATAGAATCTAATATTTTTAACCGGCTTGGGGTGGCTGAGGAGTATATTTCGCATCCATAACTAATTTTGAAAAAAATCAAGGCCTTGTATAATTTTAAAATTGTATTGCAGTCTGCCCCCCATGATGTATGGGACAATACTTTTAAAAGATTCATAGCTTCAAGACATTTAGCTTTTAATGCTTTTAAGTGAGAAACCCATGTAAGCCTACAGTCAAATATCAACCCTAAAAATTTGCACATGGGATCCGTTGACCTTTGATATATATATCCAGGTCTGGATGTACTCCCCGGATACGACAGAAATGGACAATTTTAGTTTTACTTGTCGAGAACTTAAATCCATTCATATCGGCCCAATGGATAATTTTATCAATAGAGAGTTGTATTTTTCTCTCAACCATTGCCATTCTAGTCCCAGCAAATGATATGGAGAGATCATCCACAAATAATGTTGCGAGAACATCCCGGGAAATGACTGAGGATATCCCATTAATTGCTAGTGCAAAAAAGGTTACACTCAGCACACTCCCCTGAGGAACCCCTTCTTTCTGGCATTTACTCTGTGATAGAGCTTCCCCAACTCTCACTTGGAAAACTCTATGTGAAAGAAATGACTGAATGAATAGTGGTAGCTCTCTTCTTAATCCTAACTCATGGATTCTTCTAAGTATACCGTATCTCTATGTGGTATCATATGCCTTTTCAAGATCAAAAAAAGACTGTCACATGGTGCTGTTTGGAAGCAAACGCTTCACAAATGGAGGACTCAAGTCGTATCAGCACATCAGTTGTTGAGTGCATTTTTCTGAATCCACATTAAATGGGTGATAAAATACCCTTCTTTTCAAGGTACCACGCCAGTCTTGCATTGACCATCTTCCCCATAATTTTACATAAACAAGATGTCAATGCAATAGGTCGATAGCTTGCTGCTAAAAACTTCTCCTGACTGGGTTTAAAAAGGCTAAAATAATGGCTAGTTCCCAAACACTTGGATAACTATGATTATGCCATATTCTATTAATAATGCTTAAAATAAACAACTTTTTATTAAAATGTACATGTTTAATCATTGCATATGGAATTCCATTGGGTCCAGGGGCTATATCATACAAGTGGAAAGTGTCGAATCATATTCTCTTTCAGTGAAAGGAGAATTATATGACTCTTCCCTTCCTGTTGCAAAATTTAAGATATTCTTTTCTTCAATGCTCCTGTACTGGTGACCAGGAGCTGCTACACTCTTGCACGATACATTTGAAAAATAGTCAGGCGGGGCATTGCTAATTTCAATTCCTTCAGTCACATACTGACTATTCACTTTCAACACTGGTGGTGGGTTTGGGGTGAATTTGCCTGCAATCCTTTTTACTTTCCTCCATACAGAAGATGGTGGTGTTCTACTATTAATGGAGGAAACAAAAGCCACCCAAGATTGGCCTCTAGCTTCTTTCATGGCACGGCGGAACTGTGCTCTACACGTTTTGTGCGTCATCAAATTTTCATCCGTATGGCATCTACGCAATCTAGTCAGAGATTTTCTGGTGGCTCTGTGCAAGGCTGTTAATTCAGAAGACCACCACGGGACTGTTCGTCTTTTGAATAGTCCTTGGGTTTTGGGAATCGAATCGATTCCTGCTGTATGGAGAGTTCCATTCAGTAGGTCTATGGCATCATCAATACTTTCCAACTGTTCTGCACTCCCTTCGATTTCACTTGGCGCACAAAATTTAACCCAGTCTGCCTTGTCAAGATTCCATCGTGGCGATCTTTGTAAAGGCGGACCCTTGTTGGTGTTTATAATGATTGGTGCATGATCACTAGTATGCCAATCATCTAATGTCCTCCAATCAAAATCAAGAAGGCAGTTAGAGCTTGCGATTGAAAGGTCAGTGCATGACAAGGTACCTGTCTGAACATGGAAGTGTGTGGGCTCTCCTGTATTAAGGAGTCCCACATCCTCATTCTCCACAATTGATGAGATAATATTACCCTTTGTGTTTGCCAAAATATCACCCCATAAAGGATGTCTACCATTCATATCCCAGTAAGAGAAATGGTTGAGGGAGTTGTTGAATGACCTCTGCCAAATCATCATATAAAATATTATCATTTGGAGTTAAGTAGAGAGAGCATATTGTATATTTTCTTCCTATATCAATTTGTACAATCACTGCCTGCAGGGTTGTACATATAGACATAGGTATTTGGGGAACATATCAACGAATGTACATGAGACTTCCGCCATGGCTCCCTGCTTGATGATTATATGGTGTTCTATAGCTAACATACTCTCGAGGACTAGGAATGTTAGCATCAAGCATACTTTCCTGTAGACATAGAATTATGGGGGAATGTTCATGAATTAGGAGCTTAAGTTCTTCAAATTTCGCCCTTAAACCCTGACTGTTCCATTGCAAAATTGAGGAGAAAACTATGGATTATTTCTGGAAGAAATCTTGGATGAGGTCTTCCCATTAGCAGTTTTTAATCTAACATTATTACCTGTAGGTTTCTTCAGAGATGGTCTTGTTATGTTGGGTTTTACGTTGGTGTTTTTCTTTGTATCCTTTTGATCTATTTGTTGAGGGGGATGGTGGACCTCAACTTGAATTTCTGATTTATTTAAATTGTCTTCTGGTTGATCGGCAACATCAACAGACAAAACATCATATTTATTTGATGTCATAAGTCTAATATTTTCTATGGAAGGGGGTAGGAGAGATGGAGGTCTCTCTCTTTTACAATTAATAGGTTGTGAGTTACCAGGTTTTTGTACCTTCCCCACAACAGGTACACCGGATAACTTGGTGTCAGGTGGAACCTCCATTAAATCAGGCAAGGATATGGCCTGGGAGAGGTTATTACTATCCATTGTAATGGGGGACAAAGGTTTGATAGTGGTGGGCAATGTCTTTTTGTTGATACTCAATGATAAATCTTTAGAGGATGTTCTTGTCTTATGCAGCACTTTATCAATAGATGGTGAATTCCTTTTTCGAGAACTACCTACAGTAGTAGGTGGGTAAGATGATTCCCGAGGAACTTTTTCTCCTGTTTTTAATGTCTTTGCATAAGTATTAGATTTATTTAATAATCTCTTGGCATGGCCCACGCTTACATGTTCTATAATTGATTTATTGAGGGCAGCCTCTTCTAACTTTTAAAACTGGCAGCTCCTATCATTAGATTTATGATTAGAGTTGCAGTTTAAGCACCTTGCCTCAAGTGTACATTCCCCATGGTAAATATTGGAGCAAGTATTACAAATTTTTCATTATTGCAAACTTTGGAAGGATGTCCAAATTTAAAGCAATTATAACATTGCAGTGGCTTCTGCTTAAGAGGTTGAACTCTAATCCTTCCATTTTCTATGTCTATGTGGAAAGGTACATCAGCATCCTGGAAAGTAAGAACAATCATTGATGTTCCAGGTACTTTATGTACTTTTCACACTGATAGTGGACACATAACCAATATCCCCTCTTCGGTAAATTCATATAGATCCCTATTGAAAACCACTCCCCTTCCATAGCTAAAGTTTAGATGGGGTTTGATGTCCAATTTTATATCATCTACTGTCTTCAAATTGGACAGTATAACAGACTGTGTGTATGACTTGGCCTTTATCAAGTAACTTTTCTTCCCGAATTGAGATATATCTCCAGGTGCGATTGTACCTACTTTCCTCTGAAGAAATTTGCAGATCTTGAAATAATTTTCCGTACCTCCTATAGATTGAGCAAGAAGCCACATTGGTGGTTTTGGCTTTCTTTGGGATGGCATATCTGCCTCTATATCTTTATCCACCCAGTCTGCTGGTCTGTAGACATCCAGATCTTGAGGTGCCCCATCACACAGAGCACCCTTAACACTCATATTACCTACTTTAATATCAACAATGTTACGGCTTGAATTAAATGCTTCCTCATGACAATTAAATGATAACCAAGATTCCCAATTATCATCTTGAAGTTTCATTCTAATTTCTTTTATTAATCCGTAACACTCAAATATTTTATGTAGCACATCATAATTAGCTTTTAATGGGATTTGAGTAACGTGCAGGACATTCAGTTTTCCTGTGTTGCCCAAATTACCCTTTTTCCGAATGTTTAAAGAATAGTCCTTTTTAGTTCCTATGTCGTC
This sequence comes from Palaemon carinicauda, assembly GCF_036898095.1. Lineage (NCBI taxonomy): Eukaryota > Metazoa > Arthropoda > Malacostraca > Decapoda > Palaemonidae > Palaemon > Palaemon carinicauda. The sequence continues at coordinate 8,137 of NW_027170882.1, forward strand.
AATGGAGTTTTCTTTAATTGAATTGCCAGAGGTCGTCAACAGTGCTGGGGCGAGTCAGCATATCTAGGGGAGATGGGGTCGTTGTCACAAGAATCCATTAGAATAAAGAAAAGAGAAGAGTGATATTTTGAATAGTTTGATTTACTTGCTTGAGAACATTAAGGCATCACTTGTTGGGAAGGAAATTTGCACTCTCCACTACCGGCACAGTGAGAGTATAGGCTACTTCCTAGATGGTCCACTCCATACCCTACCCGAAGGATAGCATCAAAACAGATATAGAGGCACAGGTGTAATCTGAACCCGCCTGTTAGGACGGAGACCAAGAAACTATGGAATCATCCTCCCCATATCTGTAATGACGGGCTTCCGGCCAGAAGCCGAGAGTCCTACCCCAAGCATTGGATTCCCCTGGATTCCGAAGACCCAACATTTGAGAATAGTTCCGCCAAAAAGGTCCAAACCATCTTCGGGATGGCTGAGATCATCCAATACTCTCACATATAGCTTTGAGCACAAACACCTCCCAACTGTGACACCTTTCCCATTCATCAAAGCAGGCAGCAATACCGGATGTAGAAACATCCGCCCAAGTGGCAATAACAGGTGTAGAAACATCCATGCCATAAAGAAAAAATAATAATAATAATTATACATATATATGTAAATATATACATATACATATGGGAAATTTTACTCATAGGGTTGGGACAGCAACATGAAGGAAAGTTTATAATATTAGGAGAAGGTTGAAGCAATATAAAGAGGAAGAAAAAGATAAGAAAGAGAGAAATTTAGATTCGAACTGGTGGAGCAATTTCCCCAAGTTCGAGGGCCCTCTTGCCCGTCACCAAGTTTCAGCACGGGAATAGAATGTCATGCTGAGGCTCAATGACTTCATCAAGGCATTCTCTTATTAAGAGGGTCAGTGTGAGGAAGACTCCCATGGCCTCAAAAATGTTGATATGGAAGGTCTTGAATAGAGGACCAAGTTCCTTGAACTTTCCGTTGATGAGAGTGACCTCCCCATCCTTCCAATGATGCGTCCGTGTGGATGATGACTGAGGGTGAAGGCAGTTGCAGAGGCGTTGACCTCTTCAAGTTCTTGGCCTCCGACCATGGCTTGAGAAGTGATCATAGTCGGATCGGTATTGGTCTTCTTAGATCTCTTCGAGCGTTTGATGCGTATCTTCTCCAGACTCCTGATGCATCTTTTAGCTGTGCTCTTAGCACTGGGTCTGTCACTGATGCAAACTGAAGGGAGCCCAGCACTCTCTCCTGTTGGCATCTTGAAATCCTGTTGGATTTTAGAAGTCTTTAGACAGATCCTGCTATCTCTCTCTTCTTCTTTAATGGAATGGAGAGGCGATGTGACTGTAAGTTCCAATGTATGCTTAGCCATTGAAACTTCCGAGCTGGAGACAGTCGAGACTTTCTGGTGTTGATCTTGAATCCTAGATGTTCCAGGAACTGGATCACTTTCTTGGATGCTTGCATGCATTTCGTCTCGGATGATGCCCACACCAGCCAATTGTCCAGGTAGGATATCACCTGGACACCTTGTAGGCATAGTTGTTGAATGACTGCTTCTGCAAGCTTCGTGAAGATCCTTGGGGCTATGTTTAGTCTGAAGGGCATGGCTCTGAAAGCGTACTTTCTTTTTTGTAGCCTGAATCCTAGGCAGGCAGTTAATTCTAATAGCCAGGCCTTCTCCATCACGAGGCTCAATACTACGCAGTACTCTAGAAGTTTTATTCCAGCTGTTACCAAGTTGTGGAATGATCTTCCTAATCGGGTGGTTGAATCAGTAGAACTTCAAAAGTTCAAAGTTGGAGCAAATGCTTTTTTGTTGACCAGGCGGACATGAGTCTTTTATAGTTTATTTATGACATATTTGTTTTTGATGTTGTTAATAGTTTATATATGACATGTCTGTTTTGACATTGTTACTGTTTTTAGAATGATTTATTGTTACTTTGTTCTCTTCATTTATTTATTTCCTTATTTCCTTTCCTCACTGGGCTATTTTTCCCTGTTGGAGCCCCTGGGCTTATAGCATCTTGCTTTTCCAACTAGGGTTGTAGCTTGGATAGTAGTAATAATAATAATAATAATAGGAGGAGAGTTGGTGATTGATCGGAATGTGCCAATAAGCATCTGCCATGTCTATGGAGACTGTGTATGCCCTCTTGGGTAGCAGGGCCCTTATGTGTTGAAGGGTCAGCATCTTGAACTTGTTGTTTTCTCTAAACTTGTTGAGTGGCGACAAATCCAGAATGACTCTGAGTTTGTTTGAGTCCTTCTTGGGAACGCAAAACAGCCTTCCATGGAATTTGATGGACCTTGCCCTCCTTATCACCCATTTGCTCAAGAGTTCTCGGGTGCATTCTTCTAGAAGGGGGTTGGAGTGTTGGAAGAATTGAGGAAATGATGGTGGAGCTGTCTTCCAGCTCCAACCTAGTCCATTCTTGATTAGGCTGTGGGCCCAGGGATCGAAGGTCCAATGATCCCAGAATAGTCGGAGTCTTCCTCCTACTAGAAGCATCTCATTGCTTCTAGTTTCCGGAGGGACGTCTAGAGGAACCTCTATTTGACCCCCTACCTTTAGAGCGAAAGGTAGTGGTCTGCCTCTCATAGGCGGGAGTGAAAGCTGGTGACTGAGTCACCACCTGCTTGGGTACCATCTGGTAGGTGGGTTGGGGCTGTGCCACCATCTGGGGCACCGCAGTCATGGGAAGTAGTTGTTGTTGTTGTTGTCTAGCAGGGCGAGAGGGCACTTGGCCTCTTTGTCTTCCGTTTCGGTTGGGGACCCTCATCCGGGGAAGACTTCCTTTTAGCCGACATGCTCCACTTCTGGAGAAGATTCCTGTTCTCCGTGGCGGCTTTGTCGACTATTTCTTTGATCACTTCATTCGGGAAGAGGTCTTTCCCCCAGATATTGGAAGATATCAACTTCCTGGGTTCGTGTCTGACCGCAGCCAAGGCAAACACAAACTCCCTGCAAGCCCTTCTAGCCCTAACAAAGCTATATAAAAGTCCTTAATTAGGGTTGCCAAGTGTGTTTTGGCTATGACCATGAACATATCTGGGGATTTATGTTCACTGGTCATTGCCTCCAGGGTCACCTGGAGGGACAGAGAGGCAGGAAGCCTTTCCTTTGTGTCCTTCTCCCTACACAGGAGAAATTCAGACAACTTGAGGAGGTTTTTGCTAAACTGACATCCAGCGATATCGGCCTCCAACTTCCCAACTGAGAAGGTAAGCTGAATATCCTTCCAGTCTTTGTCATCTGTTGGCAGGGCTAGGGAAAGAGACCTACACTCCTCCAGTGTAGGGCAAGTTTTCCCAACTTCCACTGCCTTGAACCCTTTTTCCGCAAAGGGGAAGGCCATTGTCGCTGAAGCAAGAAAGGAAGGGTGTTTCTTACTCAGGGCTGGCACCTTAGAGTTGGTGAAGCCCCTGTCCTTCAGACTGCTGGCTAGCAAAGCTTGAGTCTTTGTATGGTCAAGCACCGTGACCCCCTTGGGCTCTGTCTCCTCCTTGGATACAGGTTTTGTCCTTAGACGAACAAAGCAGTCAGGATAGGACTCAAAGCTGGGCCAGAACTCAATGTCCTCAATAAGGACAGCTCCCAGCTTTTTTGAGATGAAGATCTTGCCGTTTGTGATTGGCATGTACTTGGCATGCCTCCATGGATTTACCTCGGAGCACGAGGGAAGATCCTTAACATTATGTCTCCTATGAGACCCACGGACTGCTGCAAGCTGGTGAATCTCCTTCCTTAGCGCAGCTTCCCTTTCTTCACTCTTCTTCTGAAAGGTCTCCATCATGGCCATGATGGCAGACAGGGTCTTATCCGACTTATCAGGTGGAGGAGCGGTGGACATAAAGGGCACTGGTTCTAGGGCAGGAACCGACGAAACAGACACTGTTTCGCCTTCATCCTCTTCCGTCTCAGGAGCCAACATTGACTCCTCTTCTTGACCTTCAGCCAGAAGGTCCTTTTCGGTGTCCTCTGACACCTCTGACATCCTCTCGTCATCTAGATGGATGTCCTTCATCGCATCCCAGACATCCATGTCCACGGAGATCTGGACTTAAGGGATCTCAGGGTGAGGCTGTGGAATGACAGCATCCGCAGATGCTTTGGGGAATAGATAGGCCCTCATACGCTCATTGGGGAGGTAAGGCCCTGTGGCATTTTTCTGGAAGCCACAAACCCATCTGCGCAGCTTATTCTGAGCTGTATCCCTTGACTCCGTAGTCTTGGGGTCTTCAAAAGCCTCGTTAACCAAGTCTTTGCACACTGTACATACCTGGGGGTCCCAATGTTTGAGAGGTCCCTTGGTGATGGAACAGAGGGAGTGCGTTCTACACTCCAGGTGGCCGCAGAAGTCCCTGCTACGCACGTTGCAGAAGATGCTGCGACACTTCACATGGTCCTCTTGTAAAGAGAGGAAAATAAAATGAGTATAAAGTAGTTCATCTCACTAGATAAACTAATAAATATTATTAATAATATTTTCCATTTTATTTTATTGCATATAGCTTAGGATAGATAAGCTAGAAATGAATTAGGAAAGACACATACGTGTGTTTCCTGCCCAGCCAATTGCTTTGACCTCCCTCAATATTAACCCTAGGGTTATCCTCCTCAGGAGGCCCGGTGGAAGAGTCTAGCCTATGAGGATAGAAGAGTGTAACTAACACTAACTTCCAAAAGGATTAATAATGAGGGTCATTATTAACTGATCATCTATCAGTATATAGAAAGGGAATTCCTTTCCCTATCTTATAAGGTCTCAACAATAGACTGCACCTGGACACACAGAGTATGTTGGAAAATTTAACTAGTATACTTTTATACCATAGTTTTCTGTCTGCAGTATGCTCTATACTGCAGATGTACTGGCTACTGTATATACATATACTGTAGTTGCCGCCAGCATGTTGCTGGCAAGGCTAGTACCTAAGGCACAGTTACACTGACACAATATTGACTAGAATAGTGGCTGGCGGCCCACCGGATTGCCTGCGGCTTACCGAACGCCAGCGGGTCACCGGCTGTTGGCACACTATCCCAGACAACATTCTATGTAACAGGGTAGTGGCCAGTAGACAGAACTCAGCCGGCTCTTGCCGGCTAAGTCAGTTGTGTCAATGAATCATTGGCTGTAGCCAGCATCTTGCCGGCTAGGGTAGTGGCCGGCAGCCAGCAGCCACCAGTTAGGTTAGTACCTGGCGGCACTAGCCAAGAGAGAGAGAGAAAGCAAGGAGTGAAGGGTGATGTAAGAGCACTGTCTCACTTCATTCCTTTGGAATGAGGGTTCTAATGGAAGGGGAGAATATAAGATAATCAAGCTTCCATCCATCCACCTCCGTTGCCGGTCCCTGCCAGTCATAGGATGTGAATGGCAGCCTAAGGGAGGACTGAAGAACACTCCAAAGTAAATGGATCTTCTGCCGGCAACTGGTCCTGCCGACACTGCTATCCCGGAGCTCTGTGTACGATTGGGAAGCTGAATGACTAGGCCATACAAGCAGAAGCCCAAGCCAGCCTTACAACCTGCCGGCAAGCGGCGAGATTGCTGGACGAAGGCCAAAGGGATGCCAAGCCATCACTAAAGGACAGAGGGGGGAGGGAAAAGGGTCCTGTATAAGGTGTGAGAGGAGCCGGCTGTATGCCGGTCCTACCACACCTTGAGGAAGCTCTGTTTCAGTATCGGCGCCATCCTAGGCGGACGGAGAATTTATTCCCCAGCCTAGGGTCAGCCAATACCATAAGGGGGCTGGCAATCATCTAGCCGCCATCCTTAATCATAGAGAAACAGAGTTCCAGTGCTGGTGCCATCCTAGGCAGCAGAATAATCTCTATTCTTCAGCCTAGGGTCTGCAAGCACAGGACTAGTCGACTAAACCACAGGGAGAAGGGGGAATCACATGACCCCTTCAAGTGCAGTCTAGGGAGGCTAAGCCTCCTATGCCAACAACCAAAACCCGACAGGGGAATGTATTCACCTTGTCGACCAGCTGCCGGCACACGACATATACTCTGAGGTTCTGACCTAAACCCAAAGCTTACCATCTGTAGCTAGGTGAAGGGGCAGAAAAAACACTAGCCTAGTCTTGCCTGAATGACAACTCGAGGCAAGACCAACTAGGATTGTAGCCTTAGGCTACACTCAGAGGGAAGGAGGGATTACCCTATACATGAGGGTAACCGGGGAGATTGTATGAAAGTATACTAAAGCCCCTAGGCTACTAGCCTAGTGACAGTGAGATCGACTACCTAACTCATCAAAGCTCTCTCGTATACTATCTTGGAAGAGGAAAATTTACATGCAATCAATATATCTTACATGTATAAATTGCCTAATATCTTCATTTAATGTTATTAGCACCAGGAACACTTATTATATCAGGCAAGAAAGTAAACTAGAACGCCTAAGCTAGGAAGCCTAGCGTAAACAAGATCGGCGAAACTAATGTGAATACTATCGGTATAATATAATTAATTCCTAGCAATGAAGACTAAATAGCTAATTATTTTATTTAAGCTATTATACCGGGAAAGTCGTTCTGGCTAACTAAATAACTCTTGCGTTATGAACAACAGCGCCGAAGACGCCTCCAGTCCAGGCAATAGCTCTGCCAAAAATTTAGTTTAATTCGATTAAATTTTTTTACTTTATGGCCAGAGCTAAATTTATACAACATAAGAATCAAATACTTTCTAGAGGCAGAAGAGGCTGGAGATTGCATAATAAATCCAAATTACGAGAGAGCACTGGGAAAACCACCGAGCGAGATCGCTACAGAAAAAGGAATAAAGATGGCGGCGATTATGGTGCCATCTGAGTACTCAAACAGTAACGGAGGAAGGGAACCTTATAACGGCTCCTCGTTTATTTTGCCACTTTTCCCCCTCGAAGCGTAAACACTATGCGGGGTGCAGATTGCAATGTGGCGTGTCAAGAATATGTCCCCTGGTATTATGTGATATCCTAAAAGGAAACTTTAAGGTTATTCGTGCCAGGAATTTGAATTTTGGAGACCTTAAGTTAAATTCTCTGGGAATATCACTGTAGTCAAATATACCCTAGGAAGCTACTTAAAGGAACCTTCCATCAGGATGACATGGCCTGAGCCCAAAAAATTTTAATTTTATTTTAGATGGCACTCCTTGTGGTCCTGGATCAGTTTACTGCAGTGATCCATTTTTAAATCCACCTTGCATTGAAGCTGCAGATGTATGTAATGGGAATGCAAGTTGTAACTTATATGAAGCAGATGAATCTGTGTGTGGTTACTGCCCACAAAACTTCTGTCTCAACAAAGGAAAATGTGTTGTTGAAGAAAATCAAGCACCTTCATGTCAGTGAGTAATATCTTTTCTGTTTTTGCTGAATTTTTATGAAAGAAAATCACTATATAAAGCAGAAAGTTTGAAAATAAAAAGTCTGGAATTAACAGATAAATGAATCCTAACACCTGGAAGTATTTTTCAAAGATTAAAGTTTGGGAAGCTTTGGGAATTAAAAGGCAGTTAACACCCATGAAATATGATATAGTCATTGGAGCCTGAAGAGATCACATGCACATCTGCTAACCAACTTGCAGCACCCAACTTTTATCTTCTATTACAGGAAATTGGTGTCTGGGATTAATCTTGACACAAAAAATAAGTTAAGAGTTATGGGTCTGCTTTAAACAGACAGCTAATGAGGTATCAAGGGTGAAAAAAGATTGCAAGTATCTTAGAAGAGGTAGGAGATGTGTGAATCAGATTTTTACAGTTAGGCAGATATGCGAGAAATATTTAGCAAAAGGTAAGGAGGTGTATGTTGCGTTTATGGATCTGGAGAAAGCGTATGATATAGTTGATAGGAAGCTATGTGGAATGTAATGAGGTTATATGGAATTGGTGGAAGGTTGTTACAGGCAGTGAAAAGTTTACAAAGGTAGTAAAGCATGTGTTAGGATAGGAAATGAAGTGAGCGATTGGTTTCCGGTGAGAGTGGGGCTGAGACAGGGATGTGTGATGTCGCCATGGTTGTTCAACTTGTATGTTGGAGTGGGGAGAGAGGTGAATGCTCGATTGCTTGGACGAGGATTGAAACTGGTAGACGAGAATGATCATGTATGGGAGGTAAATCAGTTGTTGTTTGCAGATGATACTGTACTGGTTGTAGAATCGGAAGAGAAGCTTGGCCGATTAGTGACAGAATTTGGAAGGGTATGTGAGAGAAGGAAGCTGTGAGTTAATGTGGGTAATAGTAAGGTTATGAGATGTACGAGAAGGGAAGGTGGCGCAAGGTTGAATGTCATGTTAAATGGAGAGTTACTTGAGGAGGTGGATCAGTTTAAATACTTGGGGTCTATTGTTGCAGCAAATGGTGGAGTGGAAGCAGATGTACGACAGAGAGTGAATGAAGGATGCAAGATGTTGGGGGCAGTTAAGGGAGTAGTAAAAAATAGAGGGTTGGGCATGAATGTAAAAAGAGTTCTATATGAGAAAGTGATTGTACCAACTGTGATGTATGGATCGGAGTTGTGGGGAATGAAAGTGACGGAGAGACAGAAATTGAATGTGTTTGAGATGAAGTGTCTGAGAAGTTTGGCTGGTGTATCTCGAGTAGATAGGGTTAGGAACGAAGTAGTGACTGTGAGAATGGGTGTAAGAAATGAGTTAGCAGCTAGAGTGGATATGAATGTGTTGAGGTGGTTTGGCCATGTTGAGAGAATGGAAAATGGCTGTCTGCTAAAGAAGGTGATGAATGCAAGAGTTGATGGGAGAAGTACGAGAGGAAGGCCAAGCTTTGGGTGGATGGATGGAGTGAAGAAAGCTCTGGGTGATAGGAAGATAGATGTGAGAGAGGTAAGAGAGCGTGCTAGAAATAGGAATGAATGGCGAGCAATTGGGACGCAGTTCCGGTAGGCCCTGCTGCTTCCTCCGGTTGCCTTGGATGACCACAGAGGTAGCAGCAGTAGGGGATTCAGCATTATGAAGCTTCATCTGTAGTGGATAACGGGGGAGGGTGGGCTGTGGCACCTTAGCAGTACCAGCTGAACTCGGTTAAGTCCCTTGTCAGGCTGGGAGGAACATAGAAGAAAAGGTTCCCTTTTTTTCATTTGTTTGATGTCAGCTACCCCCAAAATTGGGGGAAGTGCCTTGGTACAGTATATGTATGTATTAAAAGCCAATCAATAATTTTTTATAAATAGGGTATTTATTCATGTAACTGTGGTTTTGTCACAGTGGTCTGGTTTTACTTTTAATAAAATAACGTTCATGGCACACCTCAATATGAGGAAGTGCCCCCTCTCACACTCCTACTGTGCGGAAATTTCTTGTATTTAATCGCAACCACCTCTGCAATTTTCCCCTGCACTATCAGTTTGGGAATTCATTGTTCAGTAAGGGTGTGACTGGGTGCATTTCCTCAGAGGTAGGTGTATCAGGAATACCCGTGTCCGACTGTACATAATTGCATCACAAAATCTCTATTTTTATCATTTTGACTGTCTTATTGTTATAGCAATAAGAAAATAATCATTAAGCAGAGTGATTATGTTTCATCCAAAAATATGTCTGGTAATGATCACTACTGTATCATAATGAACTAGACATTTATCACTTCCAATAGCAAAAAATGCAGTTGTTATGGTTTACTCATTTACTTCTTTTATATAGTACAGTATATAGACATCTGATCAATGCATGTACCAGAATTGGACAGATTTTTATTCAGGTACAAATAATACCCTAGAAAAACTAGGGTTCATCTATTGCAAACTCAATTTAATAACTTTTTAACATTTCCAACCAGATGTGTAGACGACTATTCAGGAAACCGTTGCGAGATACAGCCGCCTGATGGTGGTCTGAATGCTAGTGAAATTACTGGGATTGTTGTTGGATGTCTTGCTTTTGTCATCCTTGTGGCTGTGATAAGTTATTACATAGTACAGAAAAAGAGGTGAGCATTTTACCGGTTGTTTTTTAATTTTATGAATTGAAAGTTGGGGCCTCAATTATTATCTGTATTTGCATTTTGCATTTGTAATTTTTATTTGATCAGATGCACAAGTGGGATCCTTATCTAAACATGCTCATTTATTTCCAGCTCAATAACAATTTGACGAGTTCATTTGTTGTAGGCTTTAAGATATTTTAATAATCAGTCTTTTGTGAAAATTAACTTATAGCTGTGATTAATTTTTAGGGAAATTTAATTTTTTAAGTTAATTGATAGCTCAGGTATAAAATATACCTAGCTAATGGTTGAATGCATACATTTAATTAGAACCATGGTATTCCTCTCAAATCAACAATAATTTTATTCAGGTTGCAAATTGTGTGCCCAACTGTTGACAGACTACTGAAAGTGAGGCAACAACTGATGAGATAATCAGGTGCGATTGTTAGTTGCACTAGTTTTGTGTTCAAAGATAAAATTAATCTAAAAGGTTATGAGGCAAGCATTCTAAATTACTGTACTGGCTTTTATGTTAGGAATGTGTGAAAGTTTGAAGGCACCTCTTAGGTTTATTTTGAAAGTTGTATAAATTGGTCATTCAGTTTCCACTTGGAAATTATTTGGATCTAGAAGAAATCTCTACAAAAATAATAATACCCTAGATTCAAAGCGATGACAATAAACCTTCGTGTTTCTCGGAGGTAACTTGACATAATTTGGAAATATCATTTAACCAACACTGCAGATGATAATGCCTAATAACAAGCATGTACTGCTTGATGCATTCTTTGTCTCCCATCTTGAGAGCTTACCCTGCAGCTAACCAAAATATTCATTATTGTTATATAATTTCTTAGTAATATTTTATATAAGTTTTCTCATTATGGAAATATCTTCGGGCCTGATACATTGGAATAACTATATTTGTAAGAGGTTTAATTTTTATGATCTTTGTCTGCATTAACTAACTCTGCATTAAGATCCCTCAAAAGCCTTTCTGCACTGGGAGATAAGCACCAGTTGGCTGTATGCACATTATCCGTGAGGTGGGTTTTTTTTTTTTTTTTTTTTCCTCTCTCCTCCTTACTAACTATCTCCTTGGGAGGCTGGTATACCACCTGCCTCATGATCCAATGTATGTGCTGCAATGCCAGTGTCCTGTCTGTGTGGTAAGGGTTAAGCAGAGTCTACTGTTGAACCAGCACCTTATAATTACCAACTTAGAGCATTTTCCCTCCAGACAGTGTAACAAATAAGCTAACTGCAGTCAAGTCTCATGGACCAATGCTATTACTGTAGCCTAGTGGTTATGTCCTGACTCTCAATCTGTGAGCTGGTAGTTCAAAGCCTGCTTGCATCCTGAAAACATCTACCTTTTGAGGTAGATGTATGGGGGACCCTATAGGGCTACCTAGTGAGTTATCAGACCCATTGTCTAGTCCTAGATTGGGTGAAGAGGACTTGTGCACTCGTATGTACTGTATACAGGGGGTCCTTGACTAACGACGTTGATCCATTCTTAAGACGCTGTGTAACCCGAATTTCAGTGTAAGTCGGAACATCATAAATAAATTTCTCTATATGTACTATACTGTACTGTAAAGTATTGTACTATAATAAAATGTAACGAATGACATAAAAAAAGTATTAGAAAAAGAGAAAACAATTCCTTACCTCATGAATTGAAAGTAAATATTAATTAAAAAAAAAGATCAATTCCTTACCTTATTCCTATGGTTGGCTTGCACACTGGAAGGAATGTTGCAAGGGACGGAGAGAGGCTTATTGTGGAGAAGAAGTTGCAGAAGAAGTTGCAGAAGATGCTGAGAAACTGAGGAAGGTGAGACAAGATTCTCTGGAAGTGAGACAGAAGATGCTGGAGAAGCTGGGGCAGGTGAGTCTGGAGGTGAGTCAGAACCTACAGAAGGTGGTGGAGAAGCTGGAGTAGTAGAGGCAATAAAGGGAGCTGAAGTAGACAATAGAAGCTCTTTAGCAATAGAGGCAGCTGAGGTAGAGGGTAGAGGCTCTGTGGCTGGCAAATCTGGAGTAGTAGAGGCAGCTGATGTACAGGGTGCAAGTCTCCCTACTTTCTTAAAATACTGCTCCAGGTTAGACTGGACAGACAGGATCCTCTTCTCATCCAAGATCTCCTTGTACCACTGCAGTAAATCCATGATGCCTCTGGAAACCCTATGGATCCTGTTAGGATCCTGAGCCTCAAAAGTTGCTAATGCTTGCTGTATCTCAGCAAAACCTTTTGACAAGCCCTGCCTTGATCTGCTTCTCTAGTTGTATCAAGTCCCCAGCAGATAATTCCTCTCCATGAGATTCCAGCAGTTCTGTAACATCATCAACCTTCATATCCAGATCGATTACCTTACTCAGGACAACAATGTTCTTAATAACATGGTCAACTGTGTCCTCAAACCCCTGGAAATCATTCACAAATTGAGGACATAGTTTCCTCCAAACACCATTCATGTATATAATCTTCACCTCCTCCCAGGAATCAGCAATGTTCTTCACAGCATTAAGGATGTTGTAGGACTTCCAAAAGTCCTTCGGAGTCAAGTCGTCCTTTGTTTCAGTTGCCTGTAATGCCATAGCAATTGTCCTTCGGAGGTAGTAGGCCTTGAACGAAGCAATCACTCCTTGGTCCATAGGCTGTACAAGGGCCATGGTATTATGTGGAAGGTAAACCACCTTGACATTAGGGTGAAAGTCTTCAAGCTGGGCAGTGTCCAGGGGCACTGTCCAGCACTAGCAATACCTTAAAGGGGATACCCTTTTTGGTGCAATACTGCTCCACACTAGGCACAAAATGGTTGATAAACCAGTTCTCAAACACAGCAAGTGTCACCCATGCCTTCTTATTTGCCTTCCAAATGACTAGGAGTTGACTCTTCCAAATGTCCTTGAGTGCCCTTGGATTTTCAGCCTGATACACCAGCAATGGCTTCAGTTTGAAGTTGCCAGCAGCATTTCCCTCAAGAAGTAAAATTAGCCTCTCCTTGCTGGCTTTATGACCGGGTGCTGACTTCTCCTCCTTTGCGATGTATGTGCGGTTAGGCATACACTTCCAAAATAAACCTGTCTCATCCACGTTGAACACTTGATAAGCAGTATAACCCCCCTCCCTAATTATCTCAGCCAACGCTTTAGGAAATTCACTTGCTGCTTTCTCATCCCCACTAGCAGCTTCACCTGCAGCACTTTAAGGTTACGGTAATTGGCCCGAGCCTTAAATCGCATATACCAACCCCTACTAGCCGAAAACTCTTCACTTTCACTTTCTTCCCCCCCCTTTCTTTTTTCAACGCTTCAAACAATATTTTCGCTTTCTCCTGAATTACCACAAAGCTCACCGGAATACGCCGTTCATTTTGATCTTCCAACCAAAGCACCAATAATCTTTCGATTTCAATAATTAAACCACTATGCTGCTTGGTTATCATTGTTGCTTTCATAGCAACAGATCCTTTCACATGTTCAATGATGCCCTCTTTAACCTTAAGAATGGTAGCCACGGTCGAACGACTAAGGCCAAGCGACCGGCCAATGTTCGTTGGCGTTTCACTGTTTTTAGATCGCTTAATAATGTCTAATTTCACTTCCATGGTGATGGCATTTCTTTTCTTTGATGCAATACCATCAGAAGAATTTGCCTTACGCTTTGGAGCCATAACCAAGGGCAAAAAGTAAAAAAAAAAGAATAAATACGTGAAAGAGAATTGGCGTACACAACCAAAATGGCGTATCACTGAAACTGAGTGACGCGACTGACACAGTCTTCCTCGCCCACAGCCAAACGAAGCGTATTCATCCGCTGCCCACTAGAAACTAGTTAGCAATTGTTTACGTCGTTTACGATGCTAACAACGTAAAACAGAACGACGCTTAATATCATTTTTTATATTTTTATGGGGTGCGTTCGTAACCTCGAAACAGCATAAGTCGAGACCGTCATAACCCGAGGACTCCCTGTACTGTATATGGTTGGTCCTCTGGCCATTGTGTGTCTAGTGTAATGGCTTGTCCCTTTTCATTCTTACTTATTAGCAACCTTTGAAACCTTCAAAGATCTAGTCATTAAATGAGTGGTGAAAATTGGAATTAGTTGAGGTTAGATAGTAAGGAGGAATAGACCAAGAATTAATGAAAACTAAGCAGCAGAATGTAGCCTTGGACTGAAGTGACACCTCATAAACCTTGGTGCCATCTGAATCCATGCACATTTTTGGCAGACCTTTAGCAGGCTATAGAGCATTTCATAAGGGATGCTGGACTGATCTTTGTAGAAAGGCAAGTCGTCCATAATACCAGTGCATAGGCTATTTAAAAGTACTGTATATTGGATTGCATAAGGTACAAGATTAAAGCTCTTCCATCTTAAAAAAAAACTAGCAAACTAAGTCCTGGAAATAATAAGGTGATTATCTTGCATGAACAGATATTCAAGTAGGCTGCATAAGTTTACAAAAGTATTAGGATTTTTGGTGAAAAGTCCATATTTTCTTTGGCAAGAACTTGATAGCTCACTTTATGTACAAGTTTACCTAATAAAGTGGTTTTGACTAAAGATAAACCTATTTTTGGGGAGGTGCTGTGTAGTCTCCAAGGACTTTTCTGTAAAAGACTGAAACAAGGGGGAATGCATAGACATCTAGATTGTCCCATGGATTTTGAAAAGCATCCTGGAAGGCCATCTGTGGGTCTGGTACTGGTAAACAGTACAACCAGAAGCTTCCAGATGAGAGATGTTGCAGATAGGCCTAGTATCGGCGAACCCCACAAGTCAGGACTTTGTTGGCTATCCTGGGATACACTTGGAACCAACTATCTGAGTCTTCTTGCTCAGAATGTCTGCCAGAATGAACCGGGGCCGACAAGGAGGTAGAGTTCTCTTCCGTCCATCGCAGAATTTTCATGTCTAGATAGCAAAAATGCTGTAAAAAAGTACCTCCTTGTTTGTTTAAATATGCCACTACCGTCATGTTGTTGCTCATCAACATTACAGAGTGACCTGAAAGGAGCTGTTGGAAGTGCTGAAGGGCTGCTCTGGTTTCCAGGATGTTTATGTGGCACTGCCAATTGGAATCGTACTACAGCCAGGAGGCCACGTGATGCAACATGCATCTGTGAAGAGCATCAAATCTAGGTGACGAGAGAGATCTACCCCTTTTAGAAGGTTGGTATCTAGAACCCACCTACTCAAGTCTCTCTTGGTCCAGCCCTACCGGAGCCAGAAGGTTCGGAGGGTTCCTGTGCTGAGACTACAGTATAAGGTCTTCAGCTCCCACTGGAGAGATTGGATGCTTAGGCAGCCAATGGAAACCAGAAATTAAAGAAAAGTTAGGCACCCTTATAGGCATTGCTACAGGTGAGCTTGTAGCGAGCCTTGCTAGAGGAAGGGACAAGCCTTATCCTTGAATCTCTTGATTCTGCTTTAGGACAGAAACACTTTTCCTATTTGGGTATTTATCTGCATTCCCAGATGTACAAAGTTTTGAGATGGGTGGAGAGAGGACTTCTAAAAAAATTCACACCTACCCCAGGTCTAGGCAAAATGCGAGTGTGTGTCTTGATGTGGGAGAAGGGTCTCCACTGAGTCTGCCAGAATTAACCATGGCATTGGCATGGGCTCAGGTTGAGAGTAGATTGAACACCCTTGAGAACACTTGAGTGTCTGTAGATAGACTTTAGTAAAGCATCTCAAACTGGTATATCTTTCTGTGCAGAACAAATCTTAGATACTTCCTTGGATTGGGATCTCAAAGTGTCTCTTTTAGATCTAATGTGGTCACGAAGTCTCCGGTGTTGCTAACAGCCTGTCTGTTTCTGCAGTCTCCATTTTGAACGGAGTCTAAAGAACTAACTCTTTCAAGATCGCGAAGTCTATGACTGGAGAAGCCTGGGGATGATTCTTAGCTGATCCCTTCCTGAAGGAATATGACATAACTCATTCAAGATAAAGAAGTCTCTGACTGGAGAAGACTTGGGATGATCCGTAGCTGATCCCTTCTTGAAGGAATATGTCATCACTGGAGGATGTGTTTTATAGGAACTTGACCATCCATGGATCGGCTTCGTGGATCTCCCATCTCTGCCAACTGTGTCTCAGGCATGATTCCACCTGTGCCAGTGGTAGGGTAGGAGGAATAACTCCCTAGCAGGAACAACCATGTTTTCCAGCCTTACCTTCTCTTCCCCGAGCCCCCTAACCATGAAAGGGCTGCTTGGGATTCAAAGACTTCCTGGCATTGGACTGCCTAGAAGCCTCGTTCTTCTTCTTGTGAGCCTGTCTACACACAGGAGATGAATTTTCGGTGCAGGAGATGGAGAGGGGCGAGATTTTACAGTCCTATGGAGAAGGGAGTTTTGACTCTCCTTCCTTCATCGCTCTGCAACTGCGTCAATGTCTTCCGTGTTGAATGAGGTAGGACCCGCCACTAACGATTAACGAAGACAAGAGAGCTAATCTCTTTGGCAGCTGTCTCTGGAATCTCAAAATGAGTGAGTCATGCCTTTTCAATATCCAGTTAGCCCACTCGTTGGCCGTGTTATGTGCTAGGAACTTGACAAGTCTAGCCCGGGGAAGGAAGATGAATGTTCATAAACGCTTTCCGTTCACTTGGGCCCGGCAAATCCTCATTGTCGGTCAGATAGCCAACAGAACCAGACCAGTAGTCTATCCAAGAAAAGGCTTGCAAAGATGCCTTAACAATCTTTTCCATGGTTGCGGTGTCTGCAGCTGTGAAAGTCACCTGTTGTGCCGCCAGCTTGTTGGCCATCATGCCCTTGTGCCATGGCTGACACTGCTGGATCTTATGGCAAGGGCCAGGGTTTGTCATAGAGGATATTGTAGTTCTTCCTCTGCCTAACAGAAGGTGGAGGAAGTAAACGAGATAAGATACTTGCCCTTAGAGAGTCCTTCTTCCCTGATATCTGGAAGATGACCCTCCTAATGGACCTGACATTATCTTAGACCAGGGCAGCTCTAGCCTGGTCTTTCCAGGTTGTGAAGCATAGTAGAAAAAAATGCAAGATCGTGTCTCTTCCCTCTGGAAGGGAGTACGTTTGGGGCCCCTGCCCCCGAGTACATTAATCTTCCTTGTGAAAGCCAAGGCTAGCATAAAGGAATAGAGTAGTCTGACTCTCCTTGCTTGGTGGCAGGATCTTTAGGGCTAGTTGGTGGAGACAACACACCATCTGAATTCAGAGTTTCCTCCAACCCCAGGCTCACACCCATAGAAGCCTGGGTTGGGTCAGGGTCGTCAACATGTACCCCACCATTGGATTGAGACCTAGGAGGAGCTTCTTTAGTCACCGACAGCGACAGAGCCGACACTGCATCCTGAATTCTCTTCTGAAGCGCTGGATCACACAATCTTCAATGCCTAGTTCTAAAGAAGAAATTCCGAATCGTTCAACTCGAGAGTTCGAGGAGCAGGAGGAGGCTAGAATACTAAGAGCCTCCTCCTGTGGAGCAGCTTCCAGCTGGGAAGGCTCAACGAGCTCCTTGGGCAACAGTGGGTGCAGAATGGACTATCTCAACTTGATAGCCAATAATCATCCATTAACAGAACCCAACCCCTGCTAGGCCTCGGGTGAAAGATATCTCCCGTAGGAGGCATAACCTGTCTGTTTCCCCCTCATTCCAGTCACCTTAATTGGAATAAGACCCAACTTTTCCCATAAGGAATCAGCCTTGGATATCGCTGATAACCTGACAAGTGACCAGGCGGCAAAGGATTAGCAGGGACTGGAGGACGAGGGGAAGCATGAATGATGGTTGTCATGCTCCTACACCTTGGAGCCAATGAGGGACTAGAACTTCCAAGAAATCCTGACACCGTAAGGATAGCTATGCTTTCCAAAGATTTCTCAGGTGATTGGGTCATTACAACCTCAACAAGTTCTATGAACAGCTGACCTTGCATGCCAAAGGAAAAGAGAACAGACCAGAGTCAGTGGATAAAACAATAGGCAATGTTTGGCATATGCATCTGCCATTAGGCCAAAGTGTTTTCGCTCGCAAGCCGGAGCTTCACAAGCTGGCTTGCAAACACTCGCAAGAGCACTTGCAAATAGTTAGTGAGTCACCTATACCTTGCGTATGCCCAGAAAAAGAAGTACGCTCGGATGGTGATGAGTAAAGCAAGGATGGTTTGGCTGAGAGTTTACTGCAACTGCCAATGTTCGTCAGACCAAACTGGTGCTCTTTCCGAAGAAGCAGATGTCCAAGGCAAAATCCTTGCAGAGACGCATTGTGCCCAGGGGGGTATTGTGGAAAATGCCTTTGACTCACAGGAATTGTCTGCCACAATCACCAGATTGCTCTGAAGAGATAGTGTGGGTGGCAAAGAATCATGCACCCACTTACGAGGCATTTGAGGGCAAAACCACTGAAGGGGCTCTTGAACTGGCAAGAGCATCGTCCATCCTTATATAGTTGAGGCTTATGCAGAACCTCAGACTAAGGTAACTTGGTGTGCTCACACCCAGGAGGTGTTGAGCACGCAAAGCAGGAATTTTTAAGATAACCGGCCAGCATTACCTCAGGTGGGCGAAGCATTACGGAGGAAGAATCGGCCAGGGGCACGAGACCGACTGGAAGAGACTCCCCTCCAGTGGCTCAATTGGGATGGTCAAGACCAACCCCTGCGAAGGCAGCTGAGCATTCCTGCTAGGTTGCAAGTTTCAATACCTCCAACAGCCATTCCTTTGTTGGAGAACCTGAAAGCGCCTCAAAGGAAGGCCACAATTGACACCTTGTCAAGAAAGGTAGACTCCCCAAGTGTGGAAGGTACCGCTCTTTTGCTAGGGCAGCAGGGTCTTCTAGGCCCGAAGATTGTCCGAGGGTCAAACACTTGTTACTCTTATCCAATCAGCCTCCGAAGGAAGGTGAGCTGGAAGAGGAAGGTGGGAGGTGAGGGGACGAGGTGCAGGAGAGAGTAGGGACTTCTTTAACCTCAAGGATGAACTCGAAGCCAAAGATTCCTGTTAGACTTCTTTCTCTGTCTACTGTACCACTTGCACTGGGAGGATGAGCACTCCCCTACAAAGCTCAGTGAAGAAGCCTCCGTGCAGGAGTATTGGCTGCAGAAAGTGCAAAATCGGTGAGGATTCATCTCCATCCCCGACATGAATATAACAGAAGAGCGACCGTATATTACAGGAAAACTTTGAATGTTTGCAGTCCTTAATTACCAAGCACTCCTGAAATTTTTTTTTTAAAGTTTGACAGCCAATTGAAAAGGAATGAATAGAGAGACGATAGGTCTGCACTTGACCATAGCCAAAACAAAGGCTGGGAAAGCTCATTGGGTGAGTGTGTAAGAGGGGAGGTTGGTCTGCCCCCTGCTACCCTCACTAACTAGCAGAGGGTTGTTGACACTTTGCATTAAAGTTTTTATTGCTAAATCCAGCTTGCACTGAAACATATTCATAGTAAAGAACGAAGGTTTGTATTGTGTTTGAATAAATCACTTTTTTATGGGTGAAAAATTTGTGGGAAGCATAAAATGCAAGGTTGCAAGTTACAAATGTATGCTGTATACGTTATTACCACTGCATAATTTTTTACGTTATTAACCTTAGGCATAAAATTTACTATTTTTTTCTTAATAGTTGAGATGCTTTACTAGTGACACCATCTTGCGTCGTTTAGGGTTAGCAGGATTATTTACAGCCGCTTTGTCAATATTTAGTCTTGATTTCATTCGTAATATAACATTTACAATTGTGAAATAGAAATATTTTAAAAATATTTATTGATACTTCCAAGGAAAGGAGTCTTACCTATCCACAAAGGACTTTAGTAGTACAATATTAAGGTTTTAGGATTGGCTAAGGCAATCACCTTCCCCTACCTGTCAGGTACGCAGTTACTCCTTCAACAAATTCCAGGGCATAACTAGGATAATGCTCTTTTTCCCTAACTACAAAGTAGTTGAAACCCATGACTTACAAAACCAATATGTAGGAAAAGGTAAAAGCATATTTAATACTGTACAATCTTCAGTTGTATTCAAATAGGAGGTAAAGAGAAAATTGGATAAGGCTAACTATTGAAAAACAAAAAGGCCTAGGCTTCTAACCCCTTACTCTAACCACCAAGTAGATAGTCAGCCCTTCTACGAATTAAAGAGTAAGGAAATGGGGCCATAACTAGGTCGTTTTTTTTTTCTTTATCTATACGGTAGTTGAACTAATGGCTTAAAAAGTCAATAGTAGGAAAAGAATACATATCCCATGCAAGGTTCAGGTAGGCCTATAGGTTCCCCAAATTCTTGGCTCGCACTACAAGAAACTATCGAGTTCTACCGGGACTCAATCTCCTATTAAGCAAAAAGCAAGTTTCATAAAAATAAAAAATGCCAATTCTCAAGGCATTCGGGTAATATGCATAGATATCTACATCTCCAGGTAGTCTTGATGGAAGTTTGCCCTCCATTGAATGTAAAGCTGTTAACTATTATGATGAAAGTAATGGTTTGTTTTTAGGAAAAATTGTTCTAAAAATTTTACATGATTGACATCTCTAGAAATTAGACTGGAAATTTAAATAATGAGGGGAGTTTCTCAAATAATAACTTACTTTCACTTTACAGGGTATCGGATTCACCTGGATATATCCTAAGTCAACTAAAGTAGGTGTCTCCACAAAAATAAACTATATATTACATTAGTATCTTTATGACAAAACTATATTTCAGTGCTAAAACTTCTTATCATTGTATTTTAAGATAAGATTTCAAAATTTTATAATCATTAATGTAAAATATTTAAGTTAAGATTTTATGCCGCTACACTCTTGAATGTACAGAAGGGAGCTGAGTATTCATTTATTAAGTCGATTCTTAATATTCGCAGTAATTGTGTTCTAAATATATTAACGTACTGTAGTTCAAATTCTGTGCACATCAAGTTGAATGATTTTCTTCTGGCAGAATCTCTAATAAATGCTTTAAGTGTATTCTATATCATATAAATGTATTATGCCTCTAATATACTGTATAGTACAGTTTAGCATGGGAATGTTTAAAGATTATATTTAATACATAATTTTGAAATATAAAAAACAGAATTCTCATAATAGGTTACAGTCTGCTGCCATGTGATCTTCCTTAAAGTGTTTTCACTATTAAAGTATTTGTTACATTATGCTACTATATACTGTATATCATTGTGAATAGACAACATATCTTCATACTAAAATGTCACCTAATAATAAAATCTTAATATTAAATTGGTTCTGTTCCCCTGATTATTATAGCAGAGAGCTTTTAAAGCAATAATACTGTAAATTATTTCATCAAAAAAGGGGTTTTGATGAAGGAAAATTATATTATTATTATAGAATAAATTTTTTAACATACTTACCCGCTTGCTTTCTTCTGACCGGCAGAAAATTCAAAACTCGCGGCAATCGCGTAGATATGCCAGGTATACACTAGCGCCACCACGGAGCTAGGTCGAACTATCCCTCCTAGTATCAAATTTTCCATGCCCATAGGTCTCTAGAGGGGAGGAAGGGGGGGGGGTGATTTTAAGTTATATAACCAGTGGGTAAGTATGTTCAAAAAAGGGATTTTGACGAAGGAAAAATCTATTTCTGGACGAGAGACCCGTGTCGCCCAGTGAAATGCTCCTTAAGCACCATTTCTAAGGTATATAACTGCTATATATTACCAGAGAAAAAATTGCATGGGAATGCCAGGTTGAACCCAGCTCGCTCACCTGTTTAAGGTGTCGATATAATACTGGGGTGCGATAAATCACAACCAGAGGCCTCGCACCAATTAGATGTCTACTGTCAAAATCCCCGAACAGCGAAGTGCCGTTCAACCTCGTATTACTACTAGCCACCCGACGCCAGTGACATCACTCCTTATAGCACCCCAGAATGAGGCCCAATTAGGGACTGACGGGCGGGTTCACTGGGCGACACGGGTCTCTCGCCCAGAAATAGATTTTTCCTTCATCAAAATCCCTTTTCTGGGCTCCGACCCATGTCGCCCAGTGAAATCGTACCAGAGAATGGGGACCCAATAAGGCTAACTACCTGAAGGGAATAACACAAAATTAATATAACTGATGAATTTTAATATAAAAAAAGAGGGATATGGAAACCCGTAAAATAGATCAACACGTAAATGACAGAGACAATTAGACATGATACATAATCAAAATTAAACCCGAAGGGAAAGTCAACAGGTATGAATAATGTTAATACAGCTTGGTAAGCAAAATGCAGTAAAGCATACAATCATAGATATAAATAATTAACATAACAAAGGAACATCAGCTCGGGGATTCCAGAAACAAGTGAGATCAAAATAATTTGTGAAATCGATCAATTGAATAATAAATAATACATCATGGTAAATAAAACAGGTAGGAACAACAGGTAAACCAGGCAGGAGGGAAAGAGGACAGAGCAAGACGTTGTGATTAGGACTCAGTACCCTCGGGAGGAACTACATTCCCCGCAGCTATTGTGGCAAATCTAAGAGCTTCTAAAGGTTTTAAGTAGTGGCGTTTGAAAACTTTAGGGGACTTCCAACCCGTATATTTTGAGAGATCATCAAATTTCATATGGTGGAAAAAATTAATTGAGGTAGCCACAGCTCGAATATCATGGACATGTGGGAATGATTCAGGATTAGCTTGTTTAATAAAATAAAGAATTTGTTGCCTGATTCCCTTAAGGGTAATAGTTCCTCCGTGCTTTCTAATAAATAATGGCCCTGTGGTTGTAGTGGAAGTTCTACTTAAGTAGGATTTCAGGGTGGTAACTGGGCACAGGGATGGATCCCTAGGAAGTGGAACAATCTTCCAGGGGGACCACCTGTTCTGGGGATCCTCATTTTTAGCCAGGAACACTTCGTTAGGGGAGAGAAGGACCTCACCGGAAGAGAGAAACTCTATATGACCTGGGTTTCTAGACAAAGCTGACAATTCCGAGATTCTGGAGCCAGAGGCGAGGCTCAAAAGGAAAAGTGACTTTCTTAATAATGCCATATAGTTACAGGATTAATTTGGAGTGTCAGAGGCCAGCTTAAGAACATCGTTTAAAAACCAGGAAACTGCGCTAGGGCGAGTGGAAGGTTTTAGCCTGGCACAAGCTCTCGGAATGGATGAGAAATATGAATCCGTTAAATCAATGCCAAAACCAATATGGATGATATTTTTCAAGGCTGACTTAATTGTAGTAATGGTACTGGCTGCCAGGCCTGATTCGAAGAGAGTCCGGAAGAATGTCACAGTTAGGTTCATTGTCATTTTTTCAACTTGGGAATCTTTCAAGAACTTAGCTAATTTCTTGACAGCTGAGTCATATTGTCGGAGAGTAGATTCCCTTTTGTCAGATTTCACGAAAATAGTATTCGAAGGATCGATGTTCGCACCTCGTTGGGCTGCGAACTTCATGAAGTCCATAAAGTTAGGGCATTCAGAATCCTTGAGGAAGCGAACACATTGCGAGTTTGCACTGTCTGTGTGAGCACCGGATTGGGAATCCGCCGGGGGCTGAGACCTAGCTCTAGCAACAAGGGGAACCAATTGCTCTTGGGCCAGTTGGGGGCTACGAAAGCCACTCGACCTTTGAAGGATCTGAGTTTGTGCAGAACTTTCAGCAGGAGATTCACTGGAAGAAACAGATAAATCGTCTTCCAGGTATTCCAATCTAGGATCATAGAGTCCGTGGCATAAGCCTGAGGGTCCAGGTTGGGGGCTACGTAACAATCCAGTTTGCGATTGGATTCCGTCGCAAACAGATCCACCTGGAGACCCGGGACTTGAGATAGTATCCACTAGAAAGATCGATTGTCCAGTGACCATTCCGACTCTAGCCGATTGTCCAGTGACCATTCCGACTCTAGCGGAGTCGTCCGGGAAAGGGCTGATCTGGAGCCTCCTCTGTTGAGGCAGTGAACTATGACTGCACTGTCGAGAACCAGTCTGATATGGAGATTCCTGGCTGGATTGAGACGTTTTAAAGTGAGGAAGACTGCCATGGCCTCGAGGACGTTGATGGGCATGTGTCGGAAGACTGATGACCATAACCCTTGGACTTTCTTGTGTTCGGAGTAACCTCCCCACCCTGTTAAGGAGGCGTCTGTGTGAACGACGAGTCCCGGGACCGGATGTTGTAAGGGAACCGACTTGGAGAGATTCTTGACCTTCGTCCAAGGCTGTAGACTTTTCTTCAGGAGTGGGGGAAGGCGGGCACGTTTGTCGCGGCGTTTTGCGTTTGCTCTGGATCTCCACACTCGGTTTATGTCCTTGAGTTTGGACCGTAGGACGATGTCTGTCACGGAGGCGAACTGCAAGGAACCTAGGATCCTCTCTTGGTTCCTTCTGGAGGTCAACTTCTCCCTGAGAAATTGCCTCGTCTTTCTCGCAATCTCCTTCCTTTTGGAGTTGGGGAGGCACAGCGTATGGGAGTATAGGTCCCATTGTAGACCCAGCCATTGAAACTTGGTCTCCGGGACCAGGCGGGATTTTCCGAAGTTGACTTAGAATCCCAGTTGTCGAAGGAAGGTGAGGACTTTGTTCGTTGCTACGCGGCAATTCTGGGCATTGTCTGACCAGATTAGCCAATCGTCTAGATAGGCCACTACCTGTATCCCCTGAGTGCGAAGCTCTTGAATGACTGTCTCTGCTAGTTTGGTGAAGATTCTGGGTGCCACGTTGAGCCCGAACGGCATCAATTTGAATGCGTAGGCTTGTTTGCCTAGCTTGAAGCCTAGAAAAGGACGAAAATGCCTTGCTATTGGAACGTGATGGTAGGCATCGGTAAGATCGATGGAGGTGGTGACGGCCCCACGGGGAAGTAAGGTCCGCACCTGCGAGACGGTAAGCATACGGAATTTGTCGCAACGAATGAAGGAATTTAAACGAGACAGGTCCAGGATTACCCTTCGTTTGTCGGAGCCTTTCTTTGGCACGCTGAACAAGCGTCCTTGAAATCTTAAGCGACGTATGCTTTGGATCGTATTCTTTTGTAGCAGATCTGTCGTGAAGGAACATAGTTCTTCTGTTGGCAATTGGTAAAAGCTGTTCGGTGGAGGAGGTCCCTGTATCCAGCTCCACCCTAGGCCTTTGGAGATAATGCTGGAAGCCCAACCGCTGAACTTCTAACAGTCTCGAAAAAGGTACAGTCTCCCTCCTACCTGCGTTGTCTCATTGGGTGGAGGATGATTTGCCTCCTCTGCTTCCACGGGAAGACTTGCCCTGGTGGTAACCCCTTCCGCTACCTCAGGCACGAAAGGCACCCCTGGCACCTCTGTGACGCTGGTAGCCACGGAAGGAGGTCTGAGCCTCATAAATGGGGTTAAAGGCGGGGGAGAAGGAAGTCGAGGTGATTTGAGACTGAGGGACCAGGACGTATTGCTCTTGCTGCTGGCCCTCTGATGTAGAAGGCTGGGGGCCTTGGGGATCCGGTTGAACTGAGACCGGTTGAACCCTGAATTGGGAAGAGAGGAAAGGCCTCAATCTCTTCCTACCTCGGATTGGGGTATCAGTAGGCTCATATCTCCTCTTTGGGACGAGGCCCCATCTAACTTTGAGGCTTTGGTTGGCCCTAGCTGCCTCGCTAAGGACTGAGTTAACCAATTCTTCCGGGAAAAGATCCGGGCCCCAGACCGGAGCTTTGATGAGCTTATTAGGCTCGTGCCTAATGGTGGCTTCAGAGAGGACGTGTCGTCGACAACGGGTCCTGGCGCTTTTGAAAATCATAGGCGTCAGCATGAAGTTTTGCAGTAACGACTTAGTGAGGGCCTTAAGGAGGTCCTCCTCGTTGTAAGTGGCAACGGCCAATTCGGAAAGGGTGACCGAATTGAGAGATCTGCCGAATCTGCACCTAGAATCATATTCTAATTTAAGAAGAGATTCTGGGAGTTTGGGAAGCCGTTCGCTGAACTGCGTCGAGGCACAGTCCGGGCTCAACTTACCTACTGAAAAGGTAGCTGGGGCATTCCGCCAACATTCACTGTCCCCCGGAAAGAGGAGGGAGGTTAAGTCGGTCTCCCTGAGTTGTGGTAAAGGTTTCTCATCATTGATAGCCTGGAAGACCGACTCCAGAATCTTGGTCGCACATGGTGTAGGGGTTTGGTCGTCGGCCACAAACATAGTGTACGAACTTTTGTGGGCCGTAAGCATGGTGTTCAAACATTGCCACTCATGGAACAGGCGAACCAAGCCAGACTGTGCCTGTTCCTTAGGAAAAATGACAGTTTCCTTTGGAACCTTATCTAAACGGATCAGAGCTTCTTCTGTGAGGCAAGCGTAGCCGGGGAAGGGGAATTCAAGACACGGCGGGTAGAATTCGTAGTCCGTAAGAGGCCGTGTACCGAAACCCTCGATTGACAGCATACCCTCCGAAAAGGGGGCATGCAATGCTAACCCCCAAGGGTTATTCTTATCGAAAGGAGGAAGCTTGGAGGCGTCGGGAATGGGGTACTGCTGTTGTGGAGGTGGTAGCCCCGAACTCATGAGGTCTTAGACTAGGCTCTCCACAGAAGCTATCCTCTCATGTGATTGCTTCGTATGAGACGATAGCATCGACTCAAAACGAGCAAACAGTTTGTCAGAAAATTCTTCCATGTTAAATGATCCCGCCTGGGGGGGAACAGGTGCCGGAACAGAAACTACTTCTTGAGAGGTTGAGGGCACAGCAATTGGGTCTTGAGAGACTCTGGTGGAGGAGGATTTAGCCTCCGAGGCTTGGGAAGATTTGTGAGTTTTATATAAAGGCTTGTGAGGAGCCTTCACTTTGGGGGGAACAGGTCGGGAGCTGAGATCAGTCCCGGTTGCCTCAGGAAAACCGCGAAAAGAAGATTGGTCGGAAGTAGAAGAGAAAGCCGGGCTAGGGAGAGGAATCCCAGCCCAGGAACCACCTGACTCACCTACGTCCCTACCTGCGTCGGGATCATCCAGAGCCATGGGTTCCACATCAAGGTCGAGGGTAGCAACGTCCTCAGTTAGGGTGGCGCCCGCCCTTGGTCCGGGGCCAGAAGAAAAGATGCAATGCTCTCGATGATCGGGTCCGCGAGCGCTTTGGGGACCGCAGCTGATGTTTTAGCATTGGGGTAGAGAAGGAAACACCATTCCTCAGAGAGGATATACGGCTGTCTGGCCTTCACGTTTCGGGCGAACCCGCCAATCCATATCTTGAGGGTAGCTCGGGCTGTTTCCATTTCAAGCTGGGTGCTCTGAAAGAGAACAGACTATTAGTGAGTGATAAAAGTGCCAAAGAAAAAACTAAGAAGCCCAAGGACTTCGTAGGCACATATAAGGCATGCAGGAAGTCCAGAGGACTGTGGCCTTAAAGTAATAAAACAATAAAAGAGGACATTAAAATGTAACTCCCCACAATTCTGTAATAAAGTAACTGCACTCACCGATTCAGATGTTAGAGTGGAAGCCAATTTGTAGCAGACAGGACAGTGTCCGGATGCCAAACAGCTAGGTCATCCACTTGAAGAGAGCAGTGAGTGTGCGAACGACACACATTATGGCCGCAGGGTTGGTGGAGAACAGCGGCACATGCCGTCATCGCACAGCGGACAGTCTGTAAGATAAAAGATACATGAGTATCTTAAAGGAAAGCAATTAGGGGCCGGAGGTCCCAGTGTTTAAATATTTTAAAAGTTACTATCATGGTGATAAAGTTGAATATATATAGCTATAGTTATCCTGAATGGAAGCAAATGAAGGGCACGGGGCCCAAATGCTGTAACTCTATATATATGTATATCCAACCCATGATAAAACTATTCATATAAATGCCTAAACATATGAATGAAGGCAAATAGGGGACCCCTGGGGGTCCAGGGGGTTATAAGTCATATATCAAATAAATGATAAAAATTATTCATATGTAAATGCCTTAATAATTGAATAAAGGCAAATTAGGGGACCCCCCAGGGGACCCCAGTGTTTAAAAAATCAAATAACAGCTTTACTTGATTGTAAAATTATTAAATTAAATTAAATTAATAAATTAAATTAAGTCAGACCGTAGTCGTGATCATATCATGGAAGGAAAGGTCGAAAACTAGGATCATATATAATAGATAAACGTGACTAAAATATAAAGGGAATCCAAGTAATAATGAATAACGTTGGCTCCGGGGCTCAACTAAAAAACTCGACCGAATGGTAATGAATAAAAGCTACTCCCGGGGATCCCGTAATAGAAGTCTTTAAACATATATATATATATATATATATATATATATATATATATATATATATATATATATATATATATATATATATATACTGTATTTTGATATAATATCCGTCTTACTAAAAGTTTACCCATTACATTCGAATCCTTTCTATGATTTTCAAATTCCCCATCGACAATAGATGATTATACCAAACATTGTTAGCATTTCTTCACATTTTCATCCATTAATATTGAATAACTTTCAGAATTATTTTGGCTGGTCAGAATTTTCAGTAGGCCTGCAAAACAGATAATTCTGCATAATTTGAGTCCATTTTCATTTCAACCTCATAACTTTCTTTGTGTTGTTTCCTTCCCTCCCTTCATTTTAGCCGATTTTAAAATTAGTTTTTCTTTTATTTCTTTGAGAGAGAGAGAGAGAGAGAGAGAGAGAGAGAGAGAGAGAGAGAGAGAGAGAGAGAGAGAGAGAGAGAGAGAGAGAGAGAGAGATTATATTATTCAATAAATTTATTACGCCCGAGACATCAAATAAAGTTACAATTTAGCAGTTACATACAGTACATAAATCAACAGAAAAAAATTACAGCATTGAATCATCAGTATAACAGTTACAATATATATATATATATATATATATATATATATATATATATATATATATATATATATATATATATATATATATATATAAGAAAAGGTGGGAGGGGACCCAAATGGAAGAGGACTGGAGGGCCTATAAGGAAGCAAATAAATTAGCAAAGAAAATTGTAGCAATTGCTAAGGATAGAGCATATGATCAGCTTTACAAAGAGCTAGATACCAAGGAAGGGCAAGGAAAGATCTTTAAACTAGCACACATGATAAATAAGAATACCAAGGATATAACACACACAAGACAGATTAAGGATAAGGATGGAAATATACTGAGAAATGAGAGAGACATAATAAAGAGATGGGAAGAATATTTTGAGGCCTTACTGAATGAAGAAAATGAAAGATTTCTAAGAGGAGACGGACACACAAATTGTGGACCAGTCACAGTAATAACAAAAGCTGAGGTTAGAGGGGCACTGGGAAAGATGAAAAATGGTAAAGCTGTGGGACCAGATGGCATACCTGCAGAAGCCTGGAAGGCTCTTGATGAGGAAGGAATTGACATATTGTGGCAGTTAATGAAAAAGATTATGGAAAGTGAGACAATACCCGAAAAATGGAGGGAAAGTATATTAATCCCAATATTCAAAGAGAAAGGGGACATACAGTGTTGTGAAAATTATCGAGGAATAAAACTCATGTCACATACACTGAAGGTATTTGAAAGAATTATGGATGAAAGATTACGGCAGCAAGTTTCCATCGGTAGACAGCAACTAGGATTCATGAAGGGGCTTAGTACTGTGGATGGTATTTTCGCTTTGAGACAAATTATGGAAAAGTACAGAGAGAAGCAAAAGGTCTTGCATATGGCCTTTATAGACCTAGAGAAGGCATATGACAGAGTACCACGACAGGAAATATGGAGATGTCTCAGGGAGAGAGGAGTGATGGAGAAGTATGTCAGAATGATCAGGGAGATGTATAGAAATGTGAAGACCAGCGTCAGATCTACAGTTGGAAGAACAGAAAATTTCCAAGTTGGAGTCGGGCTACATCAGGGATCTGCTCTAAGCCCACTCCTGTTTAACATCGTCTTGGATGTGTTAACAGAGGATGTCAGAGAGGAGCCACCATGGTGTCTGCTCTATGCAGATGATATAGTCTTGGTAGCCGAGAACAGGGAAGAACTGGAGGGGAAACTAGAAAGATGGAGATATGCCTTGGAGAGTAGAGGTTTAAGAATAAGCAGGAAGAAGACAGAGTATATGACAACCGAGATGGACGGCGACCAGCAAACAACAATCAAATTAGGCGGAGGAAACATCAAAAGGGTTCATAAATTCAAGTACCTTGGTTCAGTGATCGACAGTGGGGGAAACATGGAAGAGGAAATTAACAACCGGATTCAGTGTGGTTGGAACAACTGGAGGAGGGTGTCTGGTATCATATGTGATAGGAAAGTCCCTATAAGATTGAAGGGCAGAGTGCACAAGGCAGTGATCAGACCAGCAATGACATATGGATTGGAAGCAGCACCCCTAAAGAAAACAGAGGGTAGAAAGTTGAACGTAACCGAGATGAGGATGCTTAGGTGGATGAGTGGAGTAACCAAAAAGGACAGGGTTAGAAATGAACATATTAGGGGTACAGTAAAAGTCACTGAGGCATCAAAGAAAGTGCAAGAGGCAAGGTTAAGATGGTATGGCCACTTGATGAGAAGAGAAGGGCAACACATGGCAAGAGAAGTGATGGACGTGGAGGTGGATGGAACACGAAGGAGAGGAAGACCTAAGACCAGGTGGAGAGATTGCATTAGAGATGATATGAGGGAGAAGGGAGTATGGGAGGAAATGACACAGGACAGAGGGAGATGGAAGAGACTCATTAGAAACGGCGACCCCGAATAGGGATAAAGCTGGGAAGAAGAAGAAGAAGATATATATATATATATATATATATATATATATATATATATATATATATATATATATATATATATATAGAGAGAGAGAGAGAGAGAGAGAGAGAGAGAGAGAGAGAGAGAGAGAGAGAGAGAGAGAGAGAGAGAGAGAGAGAGAGAGAGAGTTACAAGGGGTTTGGCTGTCTGTGCCAAAGACTATATATATATATATATATATATATATATATATATATATATATATATATATATATATATATATATATACTGCATATATAAGATTAATTTCATCAAACATGAAGGAAGGAAATAGTTGCTGACTGGCTACCAAAAATTCTTCTCAAAATGCAAAGAAGTAAACTTTTCCCCGATGATATAAAAGTAAAAGAAACGAATTTATAGGAGACTCTTGGAAAAAATGCTGTAAATTTAATTTTGATTTTAGAAAGGGAAACCAACGCCTACCATTTCATCCACCTATAAAACTTAATTAGAAATTCCTATGGTTTGTGGGTCCTTCTGTGACGTCATCATGCCACCCATGATACGTGACAAACCACCAATCCAAAAAGAAATAAAAATATCAAACGTTTAATCTAAGAATATAAAGTATAGAGGACGAATTAAGTGTTTTCACAAAGTCCCAGTGATAGATTTAATTTAAATACGTCTTTAAATCGTAATATCAGCGTATCAGAGAGTCAGTTTATGTTTTTTTTTTCTTTTTAAATACATTACAACGTATTTTGTTCGTAGTTTAGGGTATTTGTTTCGTCTATAGTGGGTGAGTCCATTGATGGTTTAGGTGAAAATTAATGTCAGCGTTCCTCCTAGTAATAGATTTAATTTAAATGTCTTTTAATCGTAATATCATCGGACAAATTAGTTAGTTTATATGTGTATTTTAATATATTACAACGTATTTTGTTCGTAGTTTAGGGTATTCGTTTCGTTCATAGTGGGCGAGTCCATTGATAGTGTAGGGGAAAATTGAAGTCAGCGTTCCTCTGGGTAAGTCCATTATTGGTTTAGGGTAAAATTAAAGTCTATATGATTTTAAAAGTCTTTACTTTAATTCTATCTGTTATAATACATCAATATCGTAAAATAATAAATCAAATACAAAATGAATACAAGTAAGGAAATTTACATAGAAGGATATCTCACGAAAAAAATTACAAAAATCACGGGTATGAAAGACCCTTCTTCCCCTTCAGTTTAAAAGTGCATTTGCCTAAAAATGATTCTCTTGTTTGCCGACAGATAGTGCTGGGAACTCGTGTATAGATGAATTAATCGTGATTTTTTTTTTTAAGTAATACCAAAAAATGAATTACGTGATCACTTCCTTATGAATATATTTGTTGATGATATATTATTTACAAGAAAAATATCATGTATAATCTGAATAGCCAAATACTTATCAAATCATAATTTCTGTACATTGCATTTCAAGTTTTTATGTGGCGAAGTCAAAGGAATATCTCTCGGGAGTTTTGTGATCAAACGCATAGAATTTTGAACGAAAATTTAAGGGAAACATCTGATTTAAATGCTGCGTTTCTTTGTAATTCGATTTTCTCATTTTATTTAGTTTTTTAAACAGACCACTGGAGTGTACCTTATAGATAAATGTTCAAGGTGGTTGATTTAGGAACCTTAGAATTGATATGATAACATAGATGCAATAGGAGATTCTCAATCAATTATCTATTCCTTGATTCAGATAGAGGCCGGTGGGGCTGGCTACCTTATGTCCGTATGTTGATCAATTACTTACTGATCTATTTCAAGAAAGTAATGTTACTACTCACGGTTGTAGTAGTTGATTGGTTACGTCACTGCCTTTATATCTGCCGGACTGGGGTTCGAGTCCCACTCCAACTCGATACTTTCATGTAATGGCAGCAACCTCTCCATCCTTGTGAGCTAAGCGTAGGGTAGTTTGGGGAAGCCTATAGATGACTTAAAACCATTATTTTATTCAAATGTGTTAGGAATTCCTCTCTCTCTCTCTCTCTCTCTCTCTCTCTCTCTCTCTCTCTCTCTCTCTCTCTCTCTCTCTCTCTCTCTCTCTCTCTCGACCTGTTAAACTATATATATATATATATATATATATATATATATATATATATATATATATATATATATATATATAGAGAGAGAGAGAGAGAGAGAGAGAGAGAGAGAGAGAGAGAGAGAGAGAGAGAGAGAGAGAGAGAGAGAGAGAGAGAGATATGAGTGTTTAAGAATTGCTGATAGAGACATCAGACAGCGCTGGTTGAAGGAAGTGATTTAGAGGAAAAGTGATGGACTAATATTAGGCCTAAGTATGTTGAAACACCATCATCATCCTCATCGTCGTCATCATCATCATCTCCAACGCCTATTGACGCCAAGGCCCATAGCGCTAAGGGCCTTGGTTAGATTTCGCCAGTCGTCTCTATCTTGAGCTTTTAATTCAATACTTCCCCATTCATCATCTCCTACTTCGTGCTTTATAGTCCTCAGCCTTGTAGGCCTGGGTCTTCCAACTCTTTTAGTGCCTTGTGGAACCCAGCTGAACGTTTGGTGAATTAATCTCTCTTTGGGAGTGCGAAGAGTGTGCCCAAACCATATCCATCTACCCCTCATTATGATCTCATCCACACATGGCACACGAGTAATCTCTCTTACAGTTTCATTTCTAATCCTCTCCTGCCATTTAACTCCCAATATTCTTCTGATGGCTTTGTTCTCAAATATAAATCTATTGGAGATTGTTTCATTGTCATATCATAACTTATGTCTGTACAGTAACACCGATCTCACAAAACTGACGAATAGTCTGATTTTTATATGAAATTTCAGGCGATTTGATTTCCAAATTTTACTCAGCCTAGCCATTGTCTGATTTTTCAATCTTGCACTAAACTCTAATTCTAAAGACCCTGTATTAAAGATCGTAGTTCCTAAATGCTTACAGTAAATGATTCTACCACATTAATCCTTTTTCCTTCCAATGATATTTAATCTTCCATTACAAACTCCGTTCTCATTATCTCTCTCTTTCTTCTACTTAGCTTGAGCCCAAACTCATGTGATATTTTCTGCATTCTTGTAAGCAACCATTGCAAAACCTGTGCTGTTCTGCTAATAAGGACAGTGCCATCAGCTTACCTTAGGTCTGCTAATTTTCTATCACCAATCCTGTCCAATCCTTCACCATCCCCGACTTATATATATATATATATATATATATATATATATATATATATATATATATATATATATATATATATATATATATATATATATATATATATATATATATATATATATATATATATATATATATATATATATATTATTATTATTATTACTGTCCAAGCTACAACCCTAGATGGAAAAGCAAAGTGCTATAAGCCCAGGGGCTCCAACAGGGAAAAATAGCCCAGTGAGGAAAGGAAATAAGGAAATAAATAAATGAAGAGAATAAATTAACAATAAATCATTCTAAAAAAAGTAACAACGTCAATACAGATGTGTCATATATAAACTATTAACAACGTCAAAAACAAATATGTCATATATAAACTATAAAAAGACTCATGTTCACCTGGTCAAGAAAAGATTGGAAACATTGATTCATAAATGCAATATATATATATATATATATATATATATATATATATATATATATATATATATATATATATATATATATATATATATGTGTGTGTGTGTGTGTGTGTGTGTGTGTGTGTGTGTGTGTGTGTGTGTGTTTGTGTGTGTTTGTATGTAAATATATATACACATATTTACACAAGTGTAAAATATGTTATTGTTGTAAGAGTTCATGTGTAAAATCTAGAATTTCTTCTTCATTCCAGGTATAAAAAAAATCACGCAAAATGAAATTGAATATCTATCTCTAAAAGTAAACAGGTTTTTATTTCACTTCATTGGTTTCTGTATGTGGATCAAGTAAATAATGCAATGCCACTCTGAAACTTTAGGTTTCATCATCATATTGTACGGAAAAGATTTGCGGATAAATGTGGAACATTGAAAAAGTTTTGTGGATATTTTGTGGATAAAATGGCACCTCGTAAATTGTTCAATCTTTAATTCTTTCCACTTATCATGTTTTAGGCTTATTCCCATTCGAAACAGTTTATTCTCTTCCAAAATAAAGTTGCAATGGTTTTCAAACCAATTTGAATACATTTTTTTGTCTACAGTTGATCTGTTGGTAATTTAGCTCCATGTAACTACAGATATCCACTTATTGGATTCAATAAGCTTTTTTCGTCTTATCAATTGTCCCCTTTTAGTTTATTTATTTCTATATTTTCTTTTTTCACTGGGCTGTTTTTCCCTGATGGAGGCATTGGGCCCATAGCATTCTGCTTCTCTAACTAGCGTTGTAGTTTAGCTAATAATAACAATAATAATAATAATAATAATAATAATAATAATAATAATAATAATAATAATAATAATAATAATAATAATAATAATAATAATAATAATAATTAGGATTGCTAGATTACTAGAGGCGCCGTTGCAAAGACCAAAAGCACGAAGTACTACTGAAGTAAAGGTAAACATGTGTCATTTGTGCGTTTTAAATCTGCGTAAAGTCTGAATCTTCCAAATAATGCGTATTATAAACATTATACTGACTTTCAAAAGTTTACATACGTAGATTATATTGGAAAGAATTTTCCTCTGGGGATAAACCAGGCTTAAACTGACAGAACTGCACTGAAGGTCAAAACTGTATTGAACTTTCATACCCTTAGCTACTGCAGGTGGGTTTCTTGTGAGCTATATGTTAAACTGCATAACCGGCATGTTAGTCTATACAGGTTAAAAATTATGAGATTAGCATAGATATATAGGTCATACGGTAATGCAAATGTGTCTCAATTATTGGTAGCCTACCAGGTAAGGCAGACTTAGAATGCATGAGATAGGCTAGATTGTGCCGTAACAGATTTACTCATAAGTAAGTTCACCGTGGTAATTTTGTATTGTATTACAGGGGAAAGTTTTTATATTCTTATATGCCATTTTACTGTAATTGATTGTTAATTTCAAAGAAGGTTATTAAGATGTTATGTAATTCAAAGGATTTGGATAGTTTGTATGTTTTCCTGTAGCAAATAACGTGATTTAACTGGTTTTTACCTTCATTTCAACCGCAAACCGATAGAACAACCAATTCGACAAGCTTCAAGTAGCCAAACTGGTTGTTGTTGCGGTTGAAATGGAGGTTAAAACCGGTTAAATCACGTTATTTTCTAGAGGAAAACATATTTTCCGTTAAAATGTTTAAATATAATGGCTCTTGTTCGCTCGCCAGAAAACAAAAACATCAAGCTCGTATGTACTGGCAAGCGGTAATGTTGAGCTGCGCACGCTAACATTAGCAACGCTAAATATAATGGTTCTTGTTCCGCCACTGGCTCGCTTAGCTCGCTTGAAAATAAAACATCAAGTTCGTATGTACTGGCAAGCGTTAATGTTGAGCTGCGCAAGCTAACATTAGCAACGCTAAATATAATGGTTCTTGTTCTGCCACTGGCTCGCTTAGCTCGCATGAAAATAAAACATCGAGCTTGTATGTACTGGCAAGCGGTAATGTTGAGCTGCGCATGCTAAAAAATTAATAAAACTAAGACATTAAAATTAAAGAAATTAACGGCCTACTGCTATGATCGGGACGACGAAGCTTGTGGGTCACCGGGGTGTTGTGACAGTTACGTCTTAACTTCTGTGTATCCACATCGCCGTTTCTTTTTTGTCTTAGCTATCTTAGTTTCGATATTGTAGTAACGGGCGTGAATATCTTTCCTGTATGATAGACACGAACAGCACCTGGGACACTGTAAACGTTTCTATAACTTCCATCGTAAAATGCGCAAAAAGACCTCACTTGAACTAACAAAGACCTGACTTGGACAAAGTTTCCCACGCAAAAGGGTCTGTTAGAAGGTGTATGGATAGACCACTTGAAGAGGTAAGGGAAGGGGGTTGGGAAATATTAACCCCCCTGTGCAAACTTTCCATACGTAAGGGTTCGTGATTGGTTAACGGAAAAACAACGAAGTCTAGAGAGTAAACATGAATGAACTAGAATGGGAAACTTTTCCAGAGCAAAGTATTTATGTGAAATTTTGGCATGTGAAGGTAATAACAAAATCTATACAGTAAAAGTAATATAGCAAGATAAAATGGAGTGTATGATAAATAATATTGGATGGGAATATAAAATGAGGGGATTTTATAAGATATTGGATAATAAAACGTGTAATTCTTGGGTCAAACATAATATGTATATGTGGATATTACATAAAAGGAATGGTATAGTTGTACTGGATCAAGTAGAATACTTGAATGTGGCGGGTAAAAAGACATAGGGGAAAATGGGGAGGAGTTATAAGAGAAGGAGTAATCCTATTGGTGGAGGCGGAGTTTATGCGCAGGTGGGAGGAGTTTATGGGTAGAAGGTCGAAAACTGCTATGTACAAACAAACGAGACCAACTACAACTGACCCGTAGAATGTCAACAAATAAATGAAAAATATACAGTTAGTGTAGGATATGGATAATTAGCGTATTTTTTCATCGGTTTATTATACATCCAAGAAGGTAATATAAAGAGAAGAAAAGGCTTGTTTTTAAACATCTGACTTAGCCAGTGGATATATATATATAGCTTAAGTCCCTGACGTCACGGCAGAAATTCAAAATTCGCGGAAATTGCAGATTGGGTAGCTAGGTGTACTACTAGCGCCACCACTCGCCTGGTAACTGTAACCATTCCATGAATCCTCAGATCTTCCCTGCCGCCATTGCTGCCAACATCATTGGGAATATTTGCTCATTGTAACCTGGATTTTTGCTGTGTCTTTGGTGATGTACAGAGTTTGGTTATTGGCTTTCGCTTGATTAGATTTTGCTTACAGATTCTCTTGAACCTTTTTTGATTTGGGTTAACTTTGACCTTTGCTTGTTTTTTATCTCTCTTAATTTTTCCAAAATGGCTGACCCTTCCCCAGTTTATAGAAAGTGTATGAAAGGCTGTAAAACCCGCCTTCCTAAAGTCTTTATCGATCCCCACTCCATTTGTACTAAATGTAGAGGTAAAGTTTGTCAATTAATGGATCAATGTGATGAATGCCTTTTATTGTCTGAGAGTGAGTGGCTGGATTTCGACTGCTACTCTTGTAAGTTAGAGAGAGATAGAGTTTGACGTAGTTCTTCTCGATCTAGAGAATTATCCTCTTCCCATGTCACTGAACCTATTCCTTCCCCTGTAGTGGTAGTTCATGATCCCCCTTCTGTTACCACTGAGCCTACACTTAAGGACATGATGATCGCGATTCAAGCCCTTGGTGTTAGGGTTGAGTCGCTTACTACAGACAAGAATCAACTTATGTCTGAGGTTAATCAACTTAAAAGTGCCAGTATTAGTGCTAAAAGTGAGGTTAATGTGTTCAGTGCTGTGGAGGATGAGACTGCTCCAACCTGTCGTTCACCCAGCCTTAGACCTCTTTCAAGCTCCCCGACCCATAGGAGAAGGACTGTCGATCGGCGAAAGGGAACGAGAGGCATAGCTGCTCGAGCAGGAGTCCCCTCAAGCGTTCCTGATGATGTTTCACAGGACGTTTGCCCTCACCATGGGAAAGGTGAGGTTGAGTTTACCTCATCGTCGGATGATGCAGTAGTCAGCAAGCAGTTGAATCGTGACTGGCGTCAAGTTTCTAGACCTCTCAAGAGGAAAATGGTTGCAGTGGATCAGCGTCGCGTTTTATTGCCTCAAGCGCCTGGCGGTAGTCATTGGGACAGTCCAGAGCCTTTTCCTTCATCTGAAGAAAGATCTCCTGCCAAATGTCCTGTTAGAACGTCTAGCTCTGTTAAGCGTCCAGCCCAGCATGTTGCTGAACAAGTTCCGGAATCTGTTATTCCGTCTGTTCATGCTCCGCCGCTACCGTCTGACTGGGTGGCGTCTTCTGGGCGATCGTCGCGTGACACGAGCGATGAAGAAGGCGATTTTGTTGCTGACGCTCCCGCTCCAACTTTACTGCAAGTTGATCCTAAGTTGTCGTTGTTACAGGACATGCAGCTTAAGCTCTCTTCGTTTATGCAGTCGTTTCACTCTACTGATAAAGGAGTAACTCAACAATTTCCCGAACGTCAGGAAGCTTCGCAGCTTGGACGTCGTAACTCCGATAAGCTTAACCGCAAACGTCAAGCTTCCAGGCATGAAGCTGAGCTTCTAGCGAACGTAAAAGCGTGTGAAGGCGTTCGCCATGCAGTTAAAAGTGACGCCGAACGTCAAGTTAAGCGTGACGCTAAACGTCAAGTTAAACGTGACGTTGAGCGCCAATCACGTGACGCCTCACGTCAAGTTAGACGTGACGTCGAATGTCAAGTTGATCATGACGGCAAGCGTCAAGTTGATGCCGAATGTCAGGCTGTCAAACATGACGCCAAGCGTCAAGGTCGCGCAGTTAAAAGTCAGGCCCACAAAGACATCGCTACTTCGGTTGGACTCTTGTCTGAGGAAGAGGTTGATGAACACCTTTCCTTGACTGGCTTTTTGGACAGCATTCTTTGGATCTTAGGAAAATCATGAAGGTGTTTACGGAAGTTTTTCCTAATCATTTCGTTCCTGTTGCTCCACGCTCCCTCCCTTCAGAGTTTACCATGGGGTCGGCAGCTCAGGTGCCTATTTATACCAAGATAGTTTTTTCAAGATCTTCGAAAAGAGCCTTAAGACTGTTGGGAGAATGGCTGCAGTCCAAGAA
Organism: Palaemon carinicauda; assembly: GCF_036898095.1. Taxonomy (NCBI): domain Eukaryota; kingdom Metazoa; phylum Arthropoda; class Malacostraca; order Decapoda; family Palaemonidae; genus Palaemon; species Palaemon carinicauda. The sequence continues at coordinate 47,635 of NW_027170882.1, forward strand.
AGATCTTGGCAAGTCTGCTTTCTCTTTCCCTCTTGCTAGACTAGCTTCCAAGTCAAGCGTGTGGTATGAGACAGAAGTTCTCGGCTTGGGAGTTCCTGCCTCTGCCCAGGGCGACTTCTCAAGCCTTGTAGACTCTTCTCGTCGGTTGGCCATGCGACGGACTTAAGTTTTACTGGACAACTTCTGAACTTGACCATCTTCTCAAAGGAATCTTCAGAGCCTTCGAGGTTTTCAGCTTCCTCGATTAGACTCTGGGAGCCTTGGGGAAGAAAGTTGCGACTTTTAAGAATTCTGACATGGACAGTATTATTCAGATAATGTCTTGTATGGACAAAGCTGTTAGAGATGGCTCTAATGAATTAGCAGCTCTTTATACGGCTGGAGTGCTTAAGAAAAGAGCACAGATGTGTTCTTTCCTTTCCTTGGGTGTCACCGCTTGTCAGAAGTCTGAACTGCTGTTTGCGCCTCTGTCTCCATCTCTGTTTCCGCAGGAACTTGTGAAAGAGGTTGCTTCTTCTTTAACTCGGAAGGCTACCCATGATTTGGTTGGCAAGACAGCACGGAAAGTTCTTCCGACTTCTTTTACTAGCCATAAACCTAAAGTAGAAACACCTTTGCCTCATTTTGCACAGCCCTTTCGAGGTAGACCCGTCAGTAGAGGTTACCCAAGATCCAACGGAAGAAGAGGATGAAAAGGAGCTAAAAGGAGGGGATCTAGAGCTGGGCGAAGCAGAGTCTGACTGCTTTCGCCTTCAGACAGCAGTAGGGGCCAGACTGAAGAACTTCTGGCAGGCCTGGGAGAGAAGGTGAGCAGACCCTTGGTCCGTTCTTTTGCTGAAGGAGGGTTACAAGATCCCTTTTATAAAGAAACCCCCTCTTGTTCAAGATCCGATAGATCTCTCTGCCAGATACCAAGAGGACTCAAAGAGGCAGGCATTGCTGCTACAAGTATCCGTCTTGTTGCAGAAAGGGGCAGTAGAGAGGGTACAGGACTTACAGTCACCAGGATTTTACAACCGCCTATTCCTGGTCCCCAAAAAACTCAGGGTGATGGAGACCAGTCCTGGATGTAAGTGCCCTCAACGCTTTCATTCAGAAAGCAAAGTTTTCGATGGAGACTTCGAAAACTGTGCTAGCAGCAGTAAGAAAGGGTGACTGGATGGTCTCGTTGGACCTCCAGGACGCCTATTTTCATATCCCCATACATGCGAGTTTCAAACGTTACCTGAGGTTCGTTTACGGGAAGGAAGTCTTCCAGTTTCGAGCCCTGTATTTCGGCCTCAGCACCGCTCCTTTCATTTTCACGAAGCTGATGCTAAATGTGGCGAGCTTCCTGCATTCAACAGGTATCAGAGCCTCCCTGTACTTGGACGACTAGTTACTCAGAGCGTCTTCCTTCAACCGCTGTCTGGAGGATCTACGAATGACACTGAGGTTGTCAAGGAAACTGGGTCTTCTTGTCAACATAGAGAGGTCCCAACTGATTCCATCCCAGAAGATTCTTTATTTAGGGATGGAGATTCACAGTCTAGCTTTCGGGCTTTTCCATCTCCTACAAGGATAGAACAAGTCCTCCTAAAGCTTCGTCTCTTCCTAGAGAAAAGAAAATTTTCGGTAAGACAGTGGATGAATCTGCTGGGAACACTCTCCTCACTGGAGCAGTTTGTCTCCCTAGGAAGACTAAATCTCCGCCCTCTTCAGTTTCACCTCAATTACCATTGGGACAAGAAGGGTTTAGAGACGGAAAGTATTCCACTTCCAGAGTCTGTAAAAAGTTGCCTCCATTGGTGAAACGACCCAATCAAACTTCAGGAGGGTCTCTCACTGGAGCAAAGGAGCCCAGACCTTGTGTTGTGTTCCGACGCCTCGGACTTGGGGTGGGGAGCAACACTGGCCAAGCTGGAGAGCTCGGGTCTGTGGACGAAAGATCAAGAGAGCCTCCACATCAACCAGAAGGAGCTGTTAGCAGTCCTGTTGGCCCTTCAAGGTTTCGAAAGTTCGGTTCTAAATTAGGTGGTGCAGGTAAATGGCGACAATACCACAGCTTTGGCATACATATCCAAGCAGGGTGGAACACACTTGAAGTCCCTTTACGAGACTGCAAGGGAGCTTCTAGTTTGGGCAAAGAAAAGAAATGTAACCTTACTCACACGGTTCATCCAAGGAGAGAAGAACGTGATGGCAGACAGCCTCAGCAGGAGAAACCAAGTTATTCTCATGGACTGGACTCTGCATCAGGATGTTTGCAAGAAACTATGGTGGATTTGGGGTCGTCCGTCCATAGACCTTTTTGCAAACTCCAAAACAAAGAGGCTAGAGACCTACTGCTCCCCAGTGCCAGATCTAGAAGCAGTCCACATCGACGCTTCCCTGCTGGACTGGTCTCACCTGGACGTATACACGTTCCCTCCATTCAAAGTCCTGTACAAAGTATTACAAAAGTTTGCCTCTCACGAGGGAACCAGATTGACTCTAGTAGCTCCCCTCTGGCCCTCGAGAGAATGGTTCACCGAGGTACTTTAATGGATGGTGGACATACCAAGAAGTCTGCCAACACGAGTAGATCTACTCAGACAACCGCACTTGGAAAGGTTCCATCAAAACCTACCAGCTCTACGTCTAACTGCCTTCATGCTATCGAAAAACTCGCAAGAGCTAGAGGCTTTTCGAAGGAGGCAGCTAAGGCTATCGCTAGAGCAAGGAGGACTTCTACTATCAAGGTCTACCAGTCCAAATGGGAGGTTTTTCGAGATTGGTGCAGAACTAACTCAGTATCCTCTTTCACTACCTCTCTGACCCAAATTGCTGACTTCTTGTTAGACCTTAGGAGAAAACGCAAGTTTTATTCCTCTGCTATTAAAGGATACAGGAGCATGCTAGCGACCGTCTTCAGGCACAGGAACTTGGACCTCTCTAGAAACAGACCTTCGAGACCTTCTCAAATCCTTTGAGACTTCTAAAGAGCGTCAACTTGAATCACCAGCCTGGAATCTGGATGTTGTCCTGAAGTTTCTCATGAGTGACAGGTTTGAGCCGTACATGCAACGAATGTTTGAAGCTGAAAAAATAAATGCATGTAACTACACTTGTTATGGATATAAAATAATATGGGCTACCATACCTGTGATAGGCCATCTTTCTATTTACATATAGATACACATAAATATGACCTTCCTGTGGCATGCATGGATTTGGGATATGAGCTGTCATATATACTAATCTATGTATGTACATTGTGATGCGTGCTTATATTTACTGCCAGACCTGCGTAAAATTACTCATTGGGAGAACTGTAAAATGTGCCCCTGATTAGCCTATCCAAATGTGTGACTCTCATCTGGTTGCTATGTAGCCTGCAATATACATATAACATAATGCCCCCTCTGGGCTCATAATAATGATGCACCTTCTTATGCTATTACTTACAAATAGATCATGGTAATGGTCCTAAGATCATTGTAGTATAACAGTTCCGGTAGTTGTGGCTTCCCTCATGAATCTGTTTATTTCCCTGTTTACCTTTTGCACCCCTAGGTAGCGCGCATGCTGCTTGCCTGCCAGATTTGACCTGTCATAACTCATTATTCCACAACTTCTAAGGAGATGATATCATTGAAGAAGCCAGGAAAAGAGATTGACAAAGGGCTCGCAGAAGACTCCGACTGCTTACACATGAGAGGGATTGTACGGTACCAAAAACCAAACCAGACTGGGAAAGTATCTCGGCACACGATACAGGATTTTACGCCCTTGCTTTACCAGTGCTGGGTCTCCTTTCGGACTGAGCGTGCACACTGTAGGCAGAGATGGAGGGATCAGTCTTTCTACCCCTCTTTATCTGTGACAACTGATCTCTCTTTCCTTGTGCAAGAGAGAGAAAGAAGTGGTGGGATCATCATCTCCAACGCCTATTGATGCAAAGGGCCTCGGTTAGATTTCGCCAGTGGTCTTTATCTTGAGCTTTTAATTCAGTACTTCTCCATTTATCATCTTCTACTAAGCACTTTATAGTCCTCAGCCATGTAGGCAGGACCATAAGCCTTTACTTGCGTACCGGGACACCTTATCAGTTTGGATTACTTCTTGATACCAAGAAGTAATCCAAACTGATAAGGTGTCATGGTGAGCAAGTCAGGGGCTTGCGGTTCTGCTATTAATGCTTGGTCTTGTACTAGCCTGAACATCCTTGCACTGTTTATCAGGATGAGGGAACTGCACTTCTAGACATTTTCCTGGACACTTGAGGAACACTGCTGTCTCACTCCCTAAAGAAACTTCAGTTTTGAAGGGCAGGAAGATGACTTGTAGTAAGGTTTCATTGCTTCTGTTTGATAGAGGATTCTAGGTGAGAGGAACCAACGATCATTCTCGTTGGTCATACTTTCTCTTATGTAATCACTTTCAGGAATACCATCCTTTGTCTCCTTGCAGGTCCGGGAAACAGTTTCCATCCATCCACACTACCAGGAACACAAGCATGGGTCTCCTTGTGGCTCATGGGGCCTTGGAAGATGTTCCCATGTGTACACTCGATCAGGAACTATGAGTTGCATCCTCGCTCGTAAGAGTGGCGATACTTTACTTTTCTTGAGTACAAGGGGTCCGAACTAGATGTTGAATCAGTTTTACGCTTGATTAAATGACAAAATTTTCTCTCGTGTGGTCATGTTCAGGAATACGATCATTGGTTGGGATCGGTCTCCTATTGATTCTAAGATCAGGGGAAATGTTCCCACATACTTGCATGATAAGGAACATGATCACAAATCAGCTGTTCTTTCTCCTCATCCATGCACGATTGGGAACATGAACACATGACGTCCACTTACTGCTCTTAGCACTCGTACAATCCTCAAAATGTTCCATTGCATATTCATAATTGCGGATACGGTTCATCATCACCTGGTGACTGATTTCTCGCAACCCGCCTGCACGCTGCCCGATATTGATCTCACTAGTACTATGCTCCTCTAGTTTTGAAGGGCATGAGTGACTGAAAAGGGATGTTTAATGCTTCTTAAGGACATTTTTCACCTATTCAGCTGTCAGATTTCTTTTTTTCCTCCCATTCTGCCTGAATCTTCCCAGCAAGGTTAACTTTCGCCATTCAAAATAAGTTTCTCAGTATTGGTCCTTGCACATTCTAATCTTTCACCTGTCCCTTTGCTAATATGAATAATTCTTCTTTTCCTCTGCTGTGCTGAAGGCTTTCCTGTACATGTTGATTCAACACTATGTCCTTCTTCCTATATGTTCCTGCCCAGATGCCTTTTATTGGCAACTTTCAGCAAACTTTTGATGGCATGACTTCATATTGCTATTCAGGCATATATTTTTCTGTCTGAAAACAATAAAATCTTCTTTTTGTTGAAACCTGAAATTAGAGAGACAAAAGTTAAGTCTGCTGCAGCTCCAGAAGTAATTTCCCTGTTGAGCCAGAACTCATGATTGAAACAAACTTGGCTGCTTACTGACAATTCCCTTAGAGTTTAGTCAGTTGAATTTGTAGGCCATGTAATGAAGAGCATTGCTCCTTCCTTCATCATTATTATCGAGAAATAGGAAGCTGCTTTCCCGGAGGAATCATCAGTTTTTATCCTTTGGCTGGTTCTTCCCGAATCGGTCAAATGATTGTGAGCCTGACATTTCAGTTTTCTCCCTTGGCTGGGATGCAAAGCTTGTCTCCATAAGCCAGTTTAAGGTGAGTAGGAGGGAATAAGAGGACTGTCCTTTCCCATAGAGAGCTGTCTGGTCTCCTTTGTTAGGAGGGAGTAACAGAAGTCACTCGCTGAGTGATTCCTTCGTATTTAATCAGGCAGAACGTGAGCCTGGTGTGACAGCTACCGCTGTGGCATTAGTTACAGGTACTGTACTCCAGCCAACAGTCACTATCACTATAGGCCAGTAAAAGGTCTGTCTGCCTCCTCTCCCATTGACGAGTCTCATAGGCCTTAACTCTTCCGGGTTATTGCCACTTCATGCCTTTGGGCACAAGGCTCTGAGCTTTGTGAGGCCAAGCTTTTTGGGACCTGTGCCTAACGAGGAAGAAACAGCTGGTCTTCAAGTCTAGCACAGCGTTTTTCGTTCCCTTCCGAGGGGATGACATTAGACTATTCACCAACGCCCTTTATGGGGGTATTATTATTATTATTAAATGCTAAGCTACAACCCTAGTTGGAAAAGCAGGATGCTATAAGCCCAGGGGCTCAAAACGGGAAATAGCTCAGTGAGGAAAGGAAACAAGGAAAAATAAAATATTTTAAGAATAGTAACAACATTAAGATAAATATTTCCTATATAAACAATAAAAACTTCAACAAAAGTACTAAGAAGAGAGGCGAGGGTTTTTGAGACCCTCAACTCGTGCAAAACTCTCGCCTCGCCTTAATACCCTTGGCAGGTTTGTAAGACCCTCGCCTTAGCACAAATGGCGGGTTTGTGAAACCCTTCTCGCTAGCGCTATACTGTAGTAGCATACGCTACTGGGTTTAATCGTAAAGGAGATTCAATGCTGGTGGTTTCTAATTCTCTTTCACTGATTCTCTTGGGCGCTTGCAGATCTTTGCGGATGCTCGCCAGTGTTTGCTAATATCAGATGGTGTTCACAAGCGCTTGTAAGCCTATATGAACCTGCCTAGTGTTTGTGTTCTTGGCATTCTGAGATGACAAACCCCTCGTGCAAAACTTTGCTTCTCATCCCTGAGAAGTTTTGCACAACTACAGGCGTTCGTTAAAACTCTGTAAAAGGCTGAATTGAACTTCTGTGGTGCATGCACTCTTGCCATGGCAAAACCTCAGGATTATTGCTCCAAATACGGTTTACTACTGATGGCTTGAGTTAGCCGTATGCGTCAGTGTGCTCCTGGACACAACGAGTTCTCATTAGATGTCGAGTTTCGGGAAGTATGATCCTTCTGGTTTATTTTCTTGGGCTTTGTTGCCGTACAAAATAGAGAGGTCTTCGGAACACTAGTGCAACGAGCTTGTGATATACGGTATACCCTTATAAGGTTATTATTTCAAGCCTTGTTCCAAGGGGATAGGTATTAGCTTCTGCTTATGTTTACGAACGATAGCAAGCCCTGCCCACAAGGTTTTCAGCTTCTCAAGGTGGCCAGACGTAGGTTTCAACTTTTCATTACATTTACGAACGTTAGTAAGCCCTACTCATAACTCTGGCAGGCAAACCAACGGAGCTATGATTGCTACACTAGCTGTATGTTTTGTTTTCCTAGGTGCATGTGCTCACATCTTAAAAATACTAAAAATTCCCTGGGCAATAATGTTGCGATTCATCACTCATAATTATTCCTGCAAGCGGGCTCAGACTTGTCAAATGTTTACATGCAGGCAAAGAGGTTACACGTGGGGCTGCAGATGGACATGTGCATATGCGGGCAAGCAAATTTTTTGCCGACAAGTACTATAGACCATCTTACAATTAGAACTCGGTTCTAATAAATCATTAGTGTTAATGGCTATACTGTAAACCATACTGGAACCCAGCTTATGTACTGTATTACTTTTCTTCCTTCGCATAACCAGACATACTGAATATGCTGTCTCCCTTCATCCAGGTAGTTCCTTCCTAACTTTTATTGGAGGTCTTGGTTTCAAAAAATTCTGAAAGTTCACATAAGTAAATTTGTTTCCTGAAAGGGAACATTTGAAACTTATACCAGTTTTACCGATCAGGGATGAAGAAATACAAATGTTTTTGTCGATTTTTGGAAGGAGGAGGTCTCAGTTACAAACATTTATCAATGTTTTCCAACTGAGTTCCGGATACAATTCATAACTTGGGTTACGCCTGTATGATCGTCCGTATCCCTGGTCTGTGTTAAGTGTCCGTAGATGGACTTATACATGCATTACCTGTCCAACAAAAATTGAAGACATGTCTCAATCTTACCTTTCGGAAGTAGTTTTGTGCTATTGATTGTTACCGACCGGTCTCTTGCCTGAAAACGATCGCTAAGGAGATTCGCTGTACTGTAATAACATCTTCCTCAGGGAGTACTGTCTACCCTGGTTTACCGATTATAACATATTTATTCGGCCAACTCTCATTGGATTGGTGGCAGATGGAGCAAGATCCTCCTCCCTTCATAGCAGATGTGTGTAACTGGTTGCACGTCTTGACATCAACTTGAGATGTTACTTGCTACACAATCTCTAGACCCCTTGAGAGGAACCAAGGAGAATTGACTTTTCGCTTGAGGATCAAGGTCGCTTGTTCCACTCAATGGAACTTGCTAACCCTTAGGGGGGGGCAATAGGCACAATCCTTTGTTATGGTTTAACATCCTACTGGGTATTGGTTGACCAGGTAGTCCAGAACCCTTCCCAGTTTCCGATGATCGGGTTGGTGGGGGGGGGATTTTTTCTCACAGGTAAACTACAGGAACAACCTGTCCCCCGCAATCTTAATAGCCTTTTATGAAGGAATGCCTCCACCTGTAGGAGTGCATAATGCTACTCACCAGGCTGCTACGGGAGACAGGTCATACGAAAATACCCTGGTCTATCCTACTTGGGTGTGAACACAGACTCTAGTTTCTCAAGAAAATCCCGCAGTGATGCATATCCATTCACCGAGTAAGGTGGGCAGACGAGCTCGTCTACTTGACTAAGAGAGGCATCTCACTTCTGCTACACGTAGTGTTCTCTTTAGGGCGAGTCTTTCCATCAAGACCCTCACACACAAGAAGCAAGGTCCAGAATAAAGACAAGTTCTATGTCGTGATACCTGGGCGAGCTAAGAAAGGCACGTACGGTTAGATCTGTTGCCTTTGAGAACTGGGAAAGGTGCACAAATCAGTGCACAGTTCCAACTCTCACCTTGCAGTTGGGCGAACTGGAACGAACATGCTCTACCAGTTTTTGCCCCATGATCATGGACACACTCCTCGCAAGTGCACACAGATAACAATTACCTGTAAGAGCTGAGAAAGGCTCGCTTTTCCAGCCATCACCACGGAAGTACACACTCCCAGCAGGACAAATGAGAAGAGGTGTGCAAGCCAGGGCACCTTACCAGCCTTTGCCTTGCCAAAGCTCGCCCTTGCAAAGAGGAATGGCATGTAGCATCCCCTTCACAGACCAACCATCTTCAGACTGTTCCACCTTTGTTCGAGACCACACTAAGCAAGGTCTTTCTGTTAGGGGATCAAGTACTGGCGGAGCTTTCTCTCAAGAGGCAAATTGCTAGCACCAGTGGCAAAACGGCTGGGACATCTAACATCTCTCGAGAAGTTAGTTCCCCACGGCCGTCTCCACATACGGTCTCTATAGTGACAGCTGATAACCTTCTGGTCTTTGCACAGAGACCCACCGAGTACCCTAGTACCAGTGGGACCCAAGACAGAAGAGAGACCTGAGTTGGTGGATGTCAGACACCAAACTCCTTGGATGAGCAGATCCTCTCTCTCCTCCCCTAGATTTGTTGCTCTTCACAGACACATTAAAAGAAGGGGGGGACTCATCTGTTACACCAGACTTTGTCCAAATCCGAAAGGCGGTGTCACAAAACCTCCTGGAAATGAGGGCAGCCTACCTAAGCCTCAGGTACTTTCATCAGCTCCTTTCAGGGCATTATGTAGTGTTGATGAGTGTCAACAGTACAGTAGTGTCCCACTCAAACAAACAAGGAGAGACCTTTAAACAGTATCTATATCTGCTAGCTGTGAAAATCTTAAGGTGGATGGAAGAAAATTTGGTAGCCTTAACAGCCCACTTTATCCGGGGCAAGAAGAATGTGCTTGCGGACAATCTAAACAAGAGGACTCAGATAGTTGGCTCCGAATGGACAATCAAACTGTACGTGATGTCGGGAACTTCTGGTGTACCACTCACCAGTACCGGAACCATAAGCGTTCAAGCAGGATGCTTTTCAACACCCTTGGGACAGGATAGATGTCTATGCGTTCCCGTCCTTCTGCCTAGTAAGGTGGGTATTGAACAGGGTAAGGGCATCGCAAAATCTAGCAAAGACTGTGGGATCTGCTGTTACAACATAGAGAATGGTTTCCGGACCCTCTATATCTGCTCACAGAGGTACCAAGAGAGTTTCCTCTACTTTCCGAGCTACTCAGACTACCTCACATGGAGATTTTCCACCAAGCGATACTATCGCTAGGTCTTCACACCTGGAGGCGATCCAGCAACTACTCGCAAGAGGGCTTTTTGAAGCTGGTTGCTATGCGCATGGCAAGATACCTCCGGGAGTCGTCGTCTATGGTGTACAGTATCTGGCGAAGGGGTCCGTCTTTTGTGGTGGAGGTTATTGACGGGGTATCTCTCCACTCAGTGCCAGTATTCCAGCAGTAGCGGAGTTTTTACTGTTCCTCGGGGGAGGGGGGGGACTCACTCAGTGTTGTTGGTGAAAGGCTTTTGTTCAGCCTTGAACATTGTCTTCGAACTGAATCAAGTTAAAAATTTTTCCTCGACGGAATTGTCACTCCTCATACGGAACTTCGAGTGTTCTGGTCCTTAGTCGAAAGTTAGACCACCTCCTTGGAACATTGCCAGGGTCTTACGTTCACAGAAAGGAGTCCCTTATGAGCCTCCACGTCAAGCCTTGGATAAGGACGTGACCTCAAAGACGGTTTTCTTTTCGCCCTGACCTCTGCAGGTAGAGTCAGCGAGCTACATTGTCTTTCATACGTCATCATCCATTCGACGGGATGGGTGGCAAGTCACACTCGGTTTCGTCCCTGAGATTGTTGCCAAGACTAAAAATCCGTCTTTAGCGAATCCTAGATTTGGGCCCTTTCGGATTGGGAGTCACTAAACAGTAACAGATGATACTGATCAACTCTTACTATGCCCTTTAAAGAAGATGAGGTTATATCTCATAAGGATGAGAATAGCTCGACCCCAGATCAACCAGCTATTTGTCAGCACGAGGAAGACCAAGAGGAGAATCATGGAGAACTCAATCTCCTCTTGGATCAGGCGAGTAATAGGAAAGGGCAAGGGCCTCAGACACCTCGACGTCAAGTAGATGTCCCCATGCCCATGATGTCAGGGGAGTAGGTACTTCTCTGGCATTCCAAAATAATTTTTCTGTTCAGCAGGTACTTCAAGCAGGCAGGTGGAAACGTCAAACAACATTCACCTCCCGCTACCTGCAAGAAATAACTGACAGGAGCCTAGACACATTCTCAGTAGGTCCTGTGGTAGCTGCTCATAACATGATCTAAACACTTCAGCTCCCTTGCGGGACAAGGACCAGTGGTTCAAGGACAGAGGATTACCCGGGAAGTAAGTCTAGGATGAATGGTGCAGTGACTGGCCACTCCCCACTTCATCTTTCCCTCTCTCGGGGCGCAGCATTTGGGGAACTGCACAGCTGACCTCCTTCTTCTGTTGGTGAGTTTCACGCTCTTTGGACAATCATATATACATGTATATATGTGATATGCCTCCGTCCTTCTGTCAGGGGGAGGTGGAAAGAAATACTGTATATGTTAGTAGAGGGCACGGCTCGAATAGCTACAATGTATGTTCCAAGAGATCGATTCCTTATTCGCCAGCCATGATTGCCCAGGCCGTTTTCCTATGAGGATAACGTGGTGCAGGATCCCTCAACTATACAGAGGCCATCTCGGGACACTTGCCAGCCATTTGGTTTTGGACTTCCACCTAAAGGTGAGTCTCCAGAGTAAAGAGCAGAAGTTTTGTATTTTGCACAGGAACAAATGACAAATTTTGAAGTAATTTGTATTGCTTCCGAGCAATACAAACTTAGAGCTCTTTACACATACTGACACTCCAGCAACAACACCCTGAAAGCCCTGCTGCCATTACAAAAGTGACGGTTAGTCGCTAGTGCTGGTGTGAGCGGGAGGGTTAACCCACCCCGCTCCCGGTCCCCGCTAACTAGTGGTGGGTAGTTACACACCCCGACAAAAAGCTTTTCGGCTGGTTTCTTCTTCACCGAAATAATACTCCTTAGTAAAGAGCTCCAGGTTTTTTTTCATTGCTAGGAAAAATATAAATTACTTCCAAACTTGTCATATTTAGTTAAATGATTTTTATTATCATTATCATTATTATTATTACTTGCTAAGCTACAACCCTAGTTGGAAAAGCATGATGCTATAAGCCCAGGGGCTCCAACAGGGAAAATAGCTCAGTGAGGAAAGGGAACAAGGAAAAATAGAATATTTTAAGAAGAGCAACAATATTAGAATAAATATCTTTATAAACTATAAAAACTTAACAAAACAAGAGGAAGAGAAATAAGATATAAGATAGAAGAGTGTGCCCGAGTGTACCCTCAAGTAAGAGAACTCTAACCCATGACAGTGGAAGACCATGGTACAGAGGCTATGGCACTACCCAAAATTAGAGAACAATGGTTTGATTTTGGAGTGTCCTTCTCCTAGAAGAGCTGCTTACCATAGCTAAGGATTCTCTTCTACCCTTACAAAGAGGAAAGTGGCTACTGAACAATTACAGTGCAGTAGTTAACCCCTTGGGCGAAGAAGAATTGTTTGGTAATCTCAGTGTTGTCAGGTGTAAGAGGACAGAGGAGACTCTGTAAAGAATAGGCCAGACTATTTGGTGTAGGCAAGGGGAAAGAACCGTAACCAGAGAGAAAGATCCAATGTAATACTGTCTGGCCAGTCAAAGACCCCATAACTTTCTAGCGGTAGTATCTCAACGGACGGCTGGTGCCCTGGCCAACTAACTACCTTCTATTGAATTGACATTGGCCTGCAAATGTGTTAATCAGGCAATGATTGTATTCTGAAAGTAATAACTTGATGTATTTTGGAAAATTTTTCTTAAGGTCTTTTGACGCTTATTGAAAAGTAAAATTATTTTTTATTACCCTATTGAGAAGTATTATTCTGATACAGTATTCCGTTTTGAGAAGTCAAACAATTGAATTTTTCTCCTGATACTTTTGTTTCATTTCAGGCGGATCAACTTTGCACACAAATTGATGGAGATCGAGATGAAGCACATCTTGTCGTCCATTGGCAATGACTTAAGTTAGTTCGTCATGCACTTGGAGCATATAAAGGTAAGTCATTGGACTAACTAGAATTATTTTACTTTGATAAAAAGGTTTTAATCAATGATATATTGTACAGTGTGATGCCGTAAAACCTTTTTGTTCTGTAACTAAAATACAAACCACGCTATTTAATATGGGTAATTACTTTCGGCGTAGCGGAAATGACAAGCCATTAGAATTTTAACGAGGGTTTACTACCCCACCGCTAGTTAGCGGGGGGTTTAGGAAGGGGTAGTATTCTCCCCCCCCCTCACACACACACCTGTGCTGAGCTTCACTTTGCTATCGGCTCGGGTGCTATACAGACGTGTCTCCTATCACCCTCGCCTACACTGACAGCCATTAATCTTTGTTTGCTTTTTCTTTTTGACAGAGTGTTTGGAAGTTGGCCTCTGCGATGCGGAAGTGTCCCGGCTTACCTGACCGCCCTTGTGGGACTTTTATGTCGGCGGTCGAAACAGATCCACACACCTTATGTCCTTTTCGTAGTTGCCAACGGTGTGATAGAGATAAAGTATGTGGTGAGTGCAGGGAGTGGTCTACCTCCCAGTGGGAGAGGTTTTCCCAGCGCCGGAAGAAGAAGTCGAAACGGGATATTTCTCCTTCAAGGGCTTTCTTGAAGAGAGAAAACCCCAAGGACTCTTCTTCCGTAGCCTAAACCTCCTCCAAAGCTCCCATTCGATTGGCTTCTTCCGAGAGGCAGGCGAGTGGTAGCGTAGGCCGCATTTCTGTTAACCAACCTCGGGGTTTGGGAGAGGGAGTTGCCTCCCATAGCGAGGCAGCTCCTCCCCCTCCCCGGGGGAGGATTGAATTTCTAATGTTGCTAATGATGATTTGTTACAGCTTTGGGCTTCCTTGGGGCTTCAGGGCTCGCCCTCCAAGGAAGCCCTGTTTGACATAATCAGGTTAGGCGCAGCTGTCAAAACAGTCGCCAACGTTAGCAGAGGTTGATCCTCTGTCTATTGTCGACGTTATTGTGGCAGAGGCTTCTGATGAGTTATCTCAAACCTCTGCTCCTGTTGCTGATGTAGCTGAAGGCTTAGCTCCCCCCTCCGAACATCCTTCGAGGGAGGAACTAAGTCCAACGGTCTCTCCTGCAGGTGATTCTCTCCCTCGGGGGAGTTCACTGACCGAGACTCCTCTTCGGAGTACTGCCGACGGTCTACCTGCTGCCCCCAGAGGGCGTATAAGGCGTAAGGCCCGCCTTCCCCTCCGCGGTAGACGCCTTCCTTCACCTCACAAGGGTGTTAGGAGGCGCCTCTTTGGCTCATCTTCGCCGCAGTCCGCCGCAGAGGAACCTCGTCGCTGTTCACTTGCCCTTCCAGCTACATCTGTGGACCTGTCCGCTGATCGTTCGCGATCTCCTACTCCTGCCAGACCTGCTGACCTGCCGTCGCCCTTCCAAGCTGCCGACACGCTGTGGTCGCCCACGCATCCTGCGATCAAGCAGGCCACGGTCCCTTCGGGGCAAAAGGGACTTGCTCACATTGTAGCAAAGTCCCTTAAGCGCCAGGTATCACCTGTGCGCCAACGTTCTCCTGCACGCAAGCGCTCTACAGTTGCTGACCCAGAGACAACGAACCAGCGAGCTCCTCTTCCTGAGACTTCGCGCCGAGCTACTCAGACTACCTCACATGAAGATTTTTCACCAAGCGATACCATCGCTAGGTCTTCGCACCTGGAGGTGATCCAGCAACTACTACAAGAGAGGCTTTTTGAAGCTGGTTGCTATGTGCATGGCAAGATACTTCCGGGAGTCGTCATCTATGGCGTATCAGGCGAAGTGGTCTGTCTTTGGTGGTGGAGGTTATTGACGTGGTATCTCTCCACTCAGTGCCGGTATTCCAGCAGTAGTGGAGTTTTTACTGTTCCTTCGGGGGGAGGGTGGGGGACTCTCTCAGTGTCGGTGGTGAAAGGCTTTTGTTCAGCCTTGAACATTGTCTTCGAACTGAATCAAGTTAACATTTTTTCCTTGATGGAATTGTCACTCCTCATACGGAACTTCGAGCGTTCTGACCTTCAGTCAGAAGTTAGACCACCTCCTTGGAACATTGTCAGGGTCTTACATTCACAGAAAGGAGCCCCTTATGAGCCTCCACGTCAAGCATTGGATAAGGACGTGACCTCAAAGATGGTTTTCTTTTCGCCCTGACCTCTGCAGGTAGAGTCAGCGAGCTACATTGTCTTTCGTACGTCATCACCCATTCGAGGGGATGGGTGGCAGGTCACACTCGGTTTCGTCCCTGAGTTTGTTGCAAAGACTAAAAATCCGTTCTTAGAGAATCCTAGATTTGGGCCCTTTTGGATTGGAAGTCACTAAACAGTAACAGATGATACTGATCAACTCTTACTATGCCAATTAAAGAAGATGAGGTTATATCTCATAAGGATGAGAAGAGCTCGACCCCAGATCAATCAGCTGTTCGTCAGCACGAGGAAGACCAAGAGGAGAATCACGAAGAATTCAATCTCCTCTTGGATCAGGCGAGTAATAGAAAAGGACAAGGGCCTCAGACACCTGAACGTCAGGTAGAGGTCCACATGCCCATGATGTCAGGGGAGTAAGTACTTCTCTGGCATTCCAAAATAATTTTTCTGTTCAGCAGGTACTTCAAGCAGGCAGGTGGAAACGTCAAACAACATTCACCTCCTTCTACCTGCAAGAAATAACCGACAGGAGCCTAGACACATTCTCAATAGGTCCTGTGGTGGCTGCTCATAACGTGATCTAAACACTTCAGCTCCCTTGCGGGACAAGTACCAGTGGTTCGAGGGCAGAGGATTACCTGCGAAGTAAGTCTAGGATGAATGTGGCAGTGACTGGCCACTTCCTACTTCATCCTCCCCTCTCTTGGGGTGCAGTATTTGGGGAACTCTGCACAGCTGACCTCGTTCTTCTGTTGGTGAGTTTCATGCTCTTTGGACAATCGTATTCACATGTATATATGTGGTATGCCTACGTCCTTCTGTCAGGGCGAGGTGGAAAGAAATACTGTACATATTAGTAGAGGGCACAGCTCGAATAGCTACAATGTATGTTCCAAGAGATCGATTCCTTATTCGCCAGCCATGATTGCCCAGGCCGTTTTCCTATGAGGATAACGTGGTGCAGGATCCCTCAACTATACAGAGGCCATCTCGGGACACTTGCCAGCCATTTGGTTTTGGACTTCCACCTAAAGGTGAGTCTCCAGAGTAAAGAGCAGAAGTTTTGTATTTTGCACAGGAACAAATGACAAATTTTGAAGTAATTTGTATTGTTTCCGAGCAATACAAACTTAGAGCTCTTTACACATACTGACACTCCAGCAACAACACCCTGAAAGCCCTGCTGCCATTACAAAAGTGACGGTTAGTCGCTAGTGCTGGTGTGAGCGGGAGGGTTAACCCACCCCGCTCCCGGTTCCCGCTAACTAGTGGTGGGTAGTTACACACCCCGACAAAAAGCTTTTCGGCTGGTTTCTTCTTCACCGAAATAATACTCCTTAGTAAAGAGCTCCAGGTTTTTTTTCATTGCTAGGAAAAATATAAATTACTTCCAAACTTGTCATATTTAGTTAAATGATTTTTATTATCATTATCATTATTATTATTACTTGCTAAGCTACAACCCTAGTTGGAAAAGCATGATGCTATAAGCCCAGGGGCTCCAACAGGGAAAATAGCTCAGTGAGGAAAGGGAACAAGGAAAAATAAAATATTTTAAGAAGAGCAACAATATTAAAATAAATATCACTTTATGAACTATAAAAACTTTAACAAAACAAGAGGAAGAGAAATAAGATATAAGATAGAACAGTGTGCCCGAGTGTACCCTCAAGTAAGAGAACTCTAACCCAAGACAGTGGAAGACCATGGTACAGAGGCTATGGCACTACCCAAAATTAGAGAACAATGGTTTGATTTTGGAGTGTCTTTCTCCTAGAAGAGCTGCTTACCATAGCTAAAGAGTCTCTTCTACCCTTACAAAGAGGAAAGTGGCCATTGAACAATTACAGTGCAGTAGTTAACCCCCTGGGAGAAGAAGAATTGTTTGGTAATATCAGTGTTGTCAGGTGTAAGATGACAGAGAAGTCTGTAAAGAATAGGCCAGACTATTCGGTGTCTGTGTAGGCAAGGGGGAAGAACTGTAACCAGAGAGAAAGATCCAATGTAATACTGTCTGGCCAGTCAGAGGACCCCATAACTTTCTAGCGATAGTATCTCAACGGACGGCTGGTGCCCTGGCCAACCTACTACCTTCTATTGAATTGACATTGGCCTGCTAATGTGTTAATAAGGCAATGATTGTATTCTGAAAGTAATAACTTGATGTATTTTGGAAAATTTTGCTCAAGGTCTTTTGATGTTTATTGAAAAGTAAAAGGATTTTTACTACTCTAATGAGAAGTATTATTTTGAAACAGTATTCCGTTTTGAGAAGTCAAACAATCGAATTTTTCTCCTGATACTTTTGTTTCATTTCAGGTGGATCAACTTGGCACACAAATTGATCGAGATCGAGATGAAGCACATCATGTCGTCCATCGGCAATGACTTAAGTCAGTTCGTCATGCACTTGGAGCATGTAAAGGTAAGTTATTGGATTAACAAGAATTATTTTACTTTGATAAAAAGGTTTTAATCAATGATATATTGTACAGTGTGATACCGTAAAACCTTTGTTTTATTGTACACTGATTATGCATGGTAAGGTGTGTGATACCGTAGAGCGGTCTAGTGATCTTTGGAAGTGCGGTACGGAAGGTTCTCAGCTTGCAAACATTCGGAGATATTAACCCTTTTACCCCCAAAGGACGTACTGGTACGTTTCACAAAACTCATCCCTTTACCCCCATGGACGTAACGGTACGTCCTTGCAAAAAACTTTTTTTTACATCTTTTTGCATATTTTTGATAACTTTATGAGAAACTTCAGGCATTTTCCAAAATAATTAGACCAACCTGACCTCTCTATGGTGAAAATTAAGGTTGTTAGAGCAATTTTAAATATTTAACTTAGCCGGTGAATATATAATAGCTGCAACTCTGTTGCTCGACAGACGAAAAACAGTAAAAACTCGCCAGCGATCGCTATACAGGTTGCGGGTGTGCCCACCAGCGCCAACTGTCGGCCAGATACCACTCTCTCGATGTAAACAAAGACTCAATTTCTTCTCTGTCGACGTGTCGACAAGACGTACTTTACTCACTGTTGAACCTGGAGTTTTTTCACATCATTTTTGGTGAAGTACTTTAATTTGGTTTGAGCTTTCGCAGTACAGGTGTTTTTCTTCAAATAAATCCTTGAACTCTTTTTTGGATCGGATTAATTGTTGATGACTTAGATCGTTTTTTTGAATTTTCCCTTGACTAATTCAAAATGGCTGACCTTTCACAAGTTCCCAAGTTCAGAAAATGTAATGCTAGGGACTGTTATAGGCGTCTTCCAAAGGCTTCTCTCGACCCTCACACTGTTTGTTCCAATTGTCGGGGTAAAACCTGTCAATTGGAAGATCGGTGTGAGGAATGCGTGGGCCTTTCGGAATTCGATTTTATCGAATTTGAGAAATATACACGCAGACTAGAGAGAGATAGGGTAAGGAGAAGTTCTTCTAGGTCGGTAGATTTTTCCTCTCCACATGCCCCTGAACCTAATCCTTCCCCTGTAGTGGTTGTTCCTAACCCCCCTCCTAGCACTCAGGAACCGTCGATGCAAGACATGATGCGTGCTATCCATGCCTTGGGGGAGAGAGTTGAGGCCCTAGCAAGTGACCGGAATCAACTCATGGCGGACGTAAAAGAACTAAAGTGCCAAAGTGCCGCGGCGGAAAGTGTTAAAGTGCCTAGTGTTTCTCAAAGTGTTGTGAACAGTGTTGCGCTTGAGGGTTCGTCTGTTCGTGCCTGTCGTCCTCCTAGTCCGGGACCTCTTGCAAGCTCCCAAGCCCAGGGGAGAAGCAATGTCGTACGACTCATGGGTTCGAGAGGCCTTGATCAGCGAACAGACGTTCCCTCTATGGTATCAGGCGTATCTCCCCAAGATCGCCCCTACCAACGTAAGACGAGAGAGCCCATTTTTACCTCGTCGTACGAAGGTGTTTCTCGTAAGAAACCTTGGACCAAGGTCTCCAGACCTTTGAAACATAAGTCGGTCCCTTCAGGACAAGTCCAACGTCCCGGTTGTAGCCACTGGGACAGTTCGGACCCGTTGCCGTCATCGGATGACTGCTCGCCGCCTAAGAGAGGCAAAGTTGTGCCGCCTCAGTCGCTCACCCCGTCTGTTGCCGCACCTGCTTCCGTAGACCCTAAATGGGTGTTACTGCAGGACATGCAGTCCAAGCTTGCGTCCTTGATGGTGGACTTCAATGCGGAGAAGGTTGCCGCTGAACCTTCTGGCCAACAACCATCCAAGCGGTCTGTTGTGCGTCCTGTTGACGTTGAGGTAGTTTTCTCGCGTCAACCAGTTGGGGTAGTACCTCCACCGATGCGACCCAGTGTGGGTTTCCAGCCGCACGTTGACATTAGGCAACGCACAGAGGTGGTTGTTGACGTTCAGGACGTTCATCAACCATCAGAGGTGACTTGTTTTGACGCGGTGCGTCAACCTCCGCAACCCAGTATGGTGTTGACTGCACAACCCAGACGGTCTAAACAGTCTCGGGTGGACGCTGTGCGTCCTCGCGCACCTATGGTTGTTGACAGTTCCCAGACTGTTCAGCAGTTCCATGACGCTGCGTCCGGCTCCGTCACGCATGCACCAGTGCGACCGGACTCGGCGAGTCAAACGTTGCCCACTCCTTTGCCATTTTCTCATCAGTTATCGGATGAGGAACTGTCAGATGAGGACGTTGCTGAACCACAAGAGGATCAACCTTCAGAGCTTGATGAGCCTAAGGCAGCTCAACCATCCTTGGACTTTAGAAAAGTCATGGCTGTGTTTAAGGAGTTGTTCCCTGACCACTTTGTTTCTGTGGCTCCTCGTTCGCCGCCGTCAGAGTTTGTATTAGGCGTTCCTGCTACCGTGCCTGCCTTTACTAAACTCGTTCTCTCTCGCTCATCCAAGAGAGCTTTGCGGCTGTTGGGCGATTGGTTAGAGACCAAGAAGAGTTTAGGGAAGACAGCATTTGCCTTCCCCCATCTAAACTCTCGTCTAGATCGAGCGTCTGGTATGCCACGGGAGAAGTTCTCGGCTTGGGAGTTCCTGCCTCTGCCCTGGGCGACTTCTCAAGTCTTGTAGACTCTCCCCGCCGCCTTGCCATGAGACGCTCGAAGATTTGTTGGTCACCATCGGACCTGGACCACCTTCTTAAAGGTATATTTAGGGCTTTTTGAAGTCTTTAACTTCCTAGACTGGTGTTTAGGAGCCCTGAGTAGGAAAATCTCTTCTGCGGATAAGGATGTTTCCTTACTCATTATGTCCTGCATGGACAAGGCCGTCCGTGATGGGTCCAATGAACTTGCCACTTCATTCACGTCCGGAGTCCTGAAGAAACGAGAGTCTCTATGTTCTTTCCTGTCTGCTGGAGTGACGCCATGCCAAAGATCTGAGCTACTCTTTGCGCCCTTGTCCAAGTGCCTATTTCCTGAAGTCTTGGTTAAGGAAATTGCCTTGTCTTTAGTACAGAAGGACACCCACGATCTAGTTGCGTCCTCGGCTCGCAAAGCTCCCCCTTTGCCTACATTGTCTGCTAGACCGAGGATAGACACTCCAGCGTCTCGATTTATCCCGCCCTTTCGTGGCAGAGCCTCCAGCAGGGGAGGTGCTCGTGCCGAAGGGAAGCGAGGGAAGAGGAAAGGATCCAAGTCCTCTAAGGGCAGAGTCTGACTGCCCGCAACTTCAGACAGCAGTAGGAGCCAGACTCAAGAACTTCTGGCAAGCCTGGGAGAAGAGAGGCGCAGATCAACAATCTGTGAGGTTGCTCAGAGAGGGGTACAAAATCCCTTTTGTACGCAAACCCCCTCTAGCGACGTCCCCCATCGATCTCTCTCCCAGGTACAGAGAGGAAGAAAAGAGACAAGCCCTGAAACTGGAAGTGTCTCTTTTGCTAGAGAAGGGAGCTGTGGTCAAAGTCTCGGACCTTCAATCACCGGGGTTTTACAACCGTCTCTTCCTAGTATCAAAGAAGACAGGAGGTTGGAGACCGGTGCTAGACGTCAGTGCTCTGAATGTCTTTGTCACAAAGACGAAGTTTTCCATGGAGACCACAAAGTCAGTCTTAGCAGCAGTCAGAAAGGAAGACTGGATGGTCTCTCTAGACCTAAGGGACGCCTACTTCCACATCCCCATTCACTCAGACTCCCAACCCTTTCTGAGATTTGTCTTCGAAGATGTGGTTTACCAGTTTCGGGCCCTGTGCTTTGGCCTAAGCACAGCTCCTCTCGTGTTTACGAGGCAATGTGGCGAAATTCCTCCACTTATCAGACATCCGAGCCTCCCTTTATTTGGACGACTGGCTTCTCAGAGCCTCTTCCAGTCGTCGCTGTCTGAAGGATCTCAATTGTACTCTAGATCTGACCAAGGAATTGGGACTCTTAGTCAATTTGGAAAAGTCGCAGCTGGTCCCATCCCAAACTATTCTGTATTTAGGGATGGAGATTCACAGTCAAGCTTTTCGGGCTTTTCCGTCGGCCCCCAGAATAGATCAAGCCCTGCTCTCCATCCAGAAGATGCTGAAGAAAGAACGCTGCTCAGTCAGGCTGTGGATGGGTCTGGTAGGGACGCTGTCATCCCTGGAGCAATTTGTATCACTAGGAAGACTACACCTCCGTCCTCTTCAATTCCATCTGGCTTTTCACTGGAAAAAGGACAAGGCGCTAGAGGCGGTCTCGATCCCGATTTCCGAAAAGATAAAGTCTTGTCTGACTTGGTGGAAGGACAATATCAGCCTAAGAGAGGGTCATCCCATGGCTGTTCAGATACCCAACCACGTTCTCTTCTCGGACGCATCGGACTTGGGCTGGGGCGCGACGCTGGACGGTCGGGAATGCTCAGGTCTGTGGAACTCGAGTCAGAGGAGCATGCATTTCAACTGCAAGGAGCTTTTGGCGGTTCATCTGGCCTTGAGAAGCTTCGAGTATCTCCTTCGAGGCAAAGTGGTGGAAGTAAACTCGGACAACACCACGGCCTTGGCGTAGATCTCCAAACAGGGAGGTACCCACTCACTGACGTTGTACGAGATCGCAAGGGACCTGCTCATCTGGTCAAAAAATCGAGGCATCTCCCTAGTAACGAGGTTCATCCAGGGCGACTTGAACGTCCTAGCAGATTGTCTCAGTCGGAAAGGTCAGGTAATTCCAACCGAATGGACCCTCCACAAGGATGTGTGCAAGAGACTTTGGGCGACTTGGGGTCAACCCACCATAGATCTCTTTGCAACCTCGCTGACCAAGAGGCTTCCAATCTATTTGCTCTCCAGTCCCGGACCCAGCAGCAATACATATAGATGCCCTCCTCCTAGATTGGTCACATCGGGATCTTTACGCATTCCCACCATTCAAGATTGTCAACAAGGTACTGCAGAAGTTCGCCTCTCACGAAGGGACAAGGTTGACGTTAGTTGCTCCCCTCTGGCCCGCGAGAGAATGGTTCACCGAGGTACTTCGATGGTTAGTAGACGTTCTCAGAAGTCTTCCTCTAAGAGTAGACCTTCTACGTCAGCCACACGTAAAGAAGGTACACCAAAGCCTCCACGCTCTTCGTCTGACTGCCTTCAGACTATCGAAAGACTCTCGAGAGCTAGAGGCTTTTCGAAGGAGGCAGCCAGTGCGATTGCTAGAGCATGGAGAGCGTCTACCATTAGAGTCTACCAATCGAAGTGGGAAGTCTTCCGAGACTGGTGCAAGTCAGTTTCTGTATCCTCGACCAGTACCTCTGTAGCCCAAATAGCTGATTTTCTCTTATACCTGAGAAAAGGACGATCCCTTTCAGCTCCCACTATCAAGGGCTACAGAAGCATGTTGGCATCGGTCTTCCAGCATAGAGGCTTAGATCTTTCCAACAATAAAGATCTGCAAGACCTCCTTAAGTCTTTCGAGACCACTAAGGAGCGTCGTTTGGCTACTCCTGGGTGGAATTTAGACGTGGTCCTAAGATTCCTCATGTCAGACAGGTTTGAGCCTTTACAGTCAGCCTCCCTGAAAGATCTCACTCTTAAGACTCTTTTCCTGGTATGCTTAGCCTCGGCTAAAAGAGTCAGTGAAATTCATGCCTTCAGCAAGAACATCGGATTTTCGTCAGAAAAAGCTACTTGTTCTCTGCAACTTGGTTTTCTAGCCAAAAATGAGCTACCTTCTCGTCCTTGGCCTAAATCTTTCGATATTCCCAGCTTATCGGAGATCGTAGGCAATGAACTAGAAAGAGTCTTATGCCCTGTTAGAGCTCTTAAGTTCTACTTAGCTCGTACTAAACCTTTACGAGGCCAATCTGAAGCTTTATGGTGTTCGGTTAAGAAACCATCCTTGCCTATGTCAAAGAATGCTTTGTCATACTTTATCAGATTGTTAATACGAGAAGCTCATTCACACCTGAGTGAGGAAGACCGATCTTTGCTTAAGGTTAAGACGCACGAGGTTAGAGCTGTAGCAACTTCCGTGGCCTTTAAGCAAAATAGATCTCTGCAAAGTATAATGGACGCAACCTATTGGAGAAGCAAGTCAGTGTTCGCGTCATTTTACTTGAAAGATGTCCAGTCTCTTTACGAGAACTGCTACACACTGGGACCATTCGTAGCAGCGAGTGCAGTAGTGGGTGAGGGCTCAACCACTACAATTCCCTAATTCCATATCCTTTTAATCTGTCTCTTGAAATGTTTTAATGTTGTTTTTATGGGTTGTCCGGAAGGCTAAGAAGCCTTTCGCATCCTGGTTGATTTGGCGGGTGGTCAAAGTCATTTCTTGAGAGCGCCCAGATTAGGGGTTTGATGAGGTCCTGTTGTATGGGTTGCAGCCCTTGATACTTCAGCTCCTGGGGGTCTGTCAGCATCCTAAGAGGATCGCTGGGCTCCGTAAGGAAGACGTACTTACAAGGCAGAGTAATCGTCTAAGTCGACTTCCTTACCAGGTACCTATTTATTTTGGTTTTGTTATATTGATAACTGTCAAAATGAAATAAAAACTCTTAGCTTATACGATGTAAACATATTTAACTGGTCTCTACCCACCTCCTTGGGTGTGAATCAGCTATTATATATTCACCGGCTAAGTTAAATATTTAAAAAAGGGATTTTGACGAAGGAAAAATCTATTTCTGGGGAGAGACCTGTGGCGCCCGGTGAAAAGTCCTTCCTGTATATCTTTTCTGATAAAACCTTCCAATTATACCAGAGAAAGATAAAAGCATGGAATGCTGAGGTTACAACCCTCGCGCGAGCACCTTTTGGGTGTCGTGTATAAAGCAAAGGCGCGTGAAATCCACTATTCACAGGTTGTCTTCCATTTAGTTAATTCCTTCGTCAAAGGGATGGGCCGATACAGAGGCCCTAGACACACCCCCATCGCCGCACCACCCACGCCACGACGCGAGCGCCATCTGAACAACATCCTTCTGTATTGGCCATGATGGCTTGGAAAGGAAAGGGTGGGATCGTGTAAAATAAGGGGAAGGGTTTCACCGGGCGCCACAGGTCTCTCCCCAGAAATAGATTTTTCCTTCGTCAAAATCCCTTTTCTGGGTCGAACCTGTGGCGCCCGGTGAAAATGTAACAGAGAATGCCTTCCAAGCCCAACAATAACTACTAATTTAATAAGGGGAGAGAAACAACACCATGTAAAGAAAATCATATATAATTAAGGTAAGTAGGCATAAAATATAAACTAGCCACAGGGCATAGTGAGAGTAAGGATAAACAAACATGATAACAAGGAAACCTCTGAGTATCAGAGGAAAACATGCAACAAAACTGACATGGCTAAGAATATCCCAACCTTATAACAACGGAAAACAATAATAGTTACAATCATATTAACCTAATATGTAATACACTTAGGGCTAACGAACCACCAAGGAAGCGGCGTCGTGGTGCGAGTGGCGGGTAGGAGGGAGAAGAGAAGAGATGGATGAAAGGAAGAACAAAAGATCAATGGGGAGAGATAAGGCTCCCAGCTGCAACCGTTGGGTATTTAAGAGCCTGTAAGTTCTTTAGATAGTGGCGTTTGAAGACCATAGGAGATTTCCAACCCGTGTACTTCTTAAGGTTATCAAAGTCCATATTCTGGAAATAGTTGATGGAGGTAGCTATCGATCGGATATCATGAGCATGGGGAAATGATCCCGGATTGGCTTGTTTAATGAAGTATAGGATCTGTTGCCTAATGCCACGTATGGAAATGGTACCTCCTTGTTCTCTGATAAACAAGGGGCCAGACGATCGGGTAGCAGTCCTGGCTAAAAAGGCCCTGAGAGTGGTGACCGGACATAGAGAAGTATCTTGGAGAAGAGGAATAATCTTCCAAGGGGACCACCTATTTTGGGGGTCCTCGTTCTTAGCTAGGAACGCCCTGTCTGGTGAAAGAAGTACCTCACCTGAAGGGAGGAAATCCATGTTCTCTGAGTTTCGTGAGAGAGCTGCTAGTTCTGAGATTCTGGAACCCGAGGCCAAAGCTGTTAGAAATAAAGTCTTCCTAAGAAGAGTGATATAAGAGCAGGATTCGTTGTCCGTGTCGGAGGCCAGTTTGAGGACATCATTTAGAGACCAAGAGACCTTTTGAGGACGAACCGAAGGTCGAAGCCTAGCACATGCTTTTGGAATAGATGAGAAATAAGACTCCGCCAGGTTAATGTTAAACCCAACCAGGAAGACTTTCCTCAGAGCTGACTTAATGGTGGTTATAGTGCTAGCTGCTAGGCCTTTGTCAAAAATGGACCTAAAGAAGGAGATGGCTAAATTAGGAGTCATAACCGAATGGTCTGAAGTCCTTAAGAAATCCGCTAGTTTCTTAACCGCCGAATCATATTGGCGAATCGTTGAGTCCCTTTTGTCTGATTCTATAAAGAGGACATTATCTGGGTCGATGTTTGCGTCCCTACGTGCCGCAAACTTCATGAAATCCACAAAGTTAGGGTTTTGGCTATCCTTGAGGAATCTGACACAGTCCGAGTTTGGACCACCTGGGTCAGTTTGGGGAATGGGATCCGGAAGGGACGGAGTTTCAACTCGAGGAGGAGAGGAAACCAACTGCTCTTTGGCCAGTGAGGTGCCACTAAAGCTACTGCCCCGTTGAAGGAGCGGAGTTTGTGCAAGACTTTCAGTAGAAGATTCACTGGAGGGAATAAGAAGATCTTCTGCCAATGGTTCCAATCCAGGGTTAATGTGTCCATGGCATAAGCCTGAGGGTCCAGGTTCGGTGTCACATAACATGGGAGTTTGTGATTGAGTCGGGTCGCGAATAGATCTACCTGGAGACCTGGAACCAGCCTGAGTATCCACCGGAAGGAGTGCATGTCCAGGGACCACTCCGATTCCAGTGGACTCGTCCTGGATAATGCGTCTGCTATCACATTCTGGACTCCTGCTAGGTGAGTTGCTGACAGGAACCAGTCTTTGTCGGCTGCCAAGGTGAAGATAGTGACCAGGATCTGATTCAGGTTGGGTGATTTGGACCCCCCCCCCTGTTGAGGCAGTGGACTACGGCCGTGCTGTCTGAGACTACTCTGATGTGGGTTGACCTCGGAGGGGAGATTCTCTTCAGGGTCAAGAACACCGCCATGGCTTCGAGAACATTGATATGGAACTGTCTCATGGCGGGTGACCAAGAGCCCTGAAACATCTGATGTTGGGAGTAACCCCCCCAACCACTCAGAGACGCGTCGGTATGAATTGTCACTTGTGGAGAGGGGAACTGTAGAGGAACCGACTTGGAGAGGTTCCTCCGATCGGACCATGGTTGTAGTCTCATTTTCAAGACAGAGGGGATCTTCGAGGTCTGGTCTCTTAAAGGTATTGTCGCCCTCTTTCTCCAAACTCGATTGATGTCTTTGAGTTTGGCTTTTAATAGGAGATCGGTCAGTGAGGCAAACTGGAGTAGGCCGAGGACTCGTTCTAAAGCTCTTCTGGACACCTGTTTGTGTTTGAGAAAGTTCCTGACCTTGGAAGCTATCTCCCTCACCTTCTTGGGAGGAAGGGAGAGCTTGTGCTTTGAGAGGTCCCAACGGATGCCTAACCATTCGAAGAGGCTTGATGGTTGTAGGCGGGACTTCCGGAGGTTGACTTGGAAGCCCAGTATGGCGAGAAAATGGAGTACCTTCGACGTAGCTCTGTTGCATTCCTGGTGCGACTGGGCCCAAATGAGCCAATCGTCCAGATAGGCGACGATTTGTATCCCTTGGTGTCTGAGTTGCTCAAGCACCGTCTCCCCCAGTTTCGTGAATACCCTGGGGGCAATGCTGAGACCGAAGGGCATGACTTTGAATGCGAAGGCTCTCTTGCCGAGACGGAAGCCTAGGTAAGGAGAGAAGTTTCGAGCTACTGGGACATGATAATAGGCGTCGGTAAGATCGATAGAGGTGGTGACGGCCCCACGGGGAAGTAAGGTCCGTACCTGAGGGTTTGCCCTCCCAAATATACTGTGTATATCATATTCATGTCTATTAGTGTCTGCCAACGAGAAATAAGGAACAAAGGGAAAACCCACTTACATCATCATTCAGCAGAACTGACGACAACTCGTAACAGAACGAGCACAAATCCGGGAACCACACTGGGTATTGGGCCTGTCCCGGTTCCTGGATAAAGGGAATGGAGCAGTGAGCATGAGACCGGCAGAGGTCATGCCCAACGGGGTCGCTGAACGAGGCAGAGCATCCTTCAGCAGTACAACGGGCCTTCTGTAAAAGAAAGGAGACATGAGTCTGGTGTTGCTTGAAACTCTGATAAGGGATAAAAAACCTATTATTTTAGAGTTCCGGCACTCACTGAATTCCCTAAGCAGCCATATTGCATTGACCAAACAACTGAATATTAACTTTAAGTTGATACCGCCCCATACCATTGTTGGCACTTTAATATTCAATTGTCTGTATATTTGTAATGCACCCAATGTCTGTTAATGACATAAGGATAATTAGCTTAAAGCAATCCGCCGACCTCCAAGGGTCGGGGAAGCAGTGACATGCCCTTAAAATAAATATAAACACCAGCCTTAGCTAAAGGCAAGGCAAATATAAGTGTGAAGTGTATGGGCGACCTCCGGTGAAGCCGGAGCTCCGGTGAGGCCGGAGCGTAATGAAATGTCCTGAATAAAGGAGCCTTAGCTAATTAGCTAAGGCAACTATAAGTGTGAAGTGTTTGGGCGACCTCCGGTGACGCCGGAGGATAATGAGATGCCCTGAATAATTCAATTGTGGCTAATAATTCAATTGTGAAAGATAAAAAGCTAAGCCGCAGCTAAAGACTAAAGCTTAGATTATAGTAAAGCGTATTTACGATCTCCGGTGAGGCTGGAGGGAGAAGAAAGGTCCTGAATAATTATTGTGAATAACAAACACAGTTGTAATAACAAAGGCTATTGTGGATATGGCCGTGGCCTGAGACCGAAGTAAGGGCCCCTGGAGGGTCGTATCTAAACAATATGAAGCCCGTCCCATGTAGTAAACAATATAAATATAACAATAGAACGAAAGTTATTGAGAATTCCCTCATGGCGGAGTATAACTCAAGGCGGAGTGGAAAACGTTCATAACTACTCCCGAGCCGTAACGGGGAGAGGACGAAACACGGACCAAAATAACGCTAACAATTGAAAAGTCACGAAAAATAAATAACTCGTAAGTTATCATCCACCCGGAGGGGGAGAGGTGAGGGAGGGAGACTCCGCTGAACGCACAAAACGGAAAACGGGAAATCCGCTCCCCCACCGGAGCTAAGAAAGAAAACGAGAGAAAGGGGTAACTCGTGACTGCGAACAGAAAACGGGGATCCAAAGCTCTCGCTCTCTTAAACACAAAAACAGGACTAAAAAACACACAACACTATTATAAACGTATAAAATAAACCTGTACATCCATAAAACACTACGATCGAAGAATAGCAACTGTTAAAACTTAAAATAAATAGCACAGTCGAGTGACGAACGCCTCGGAGGGGCGGGTACTAAACAAATACAAAGCTAAATCGCTATCTCGTTCGTAGGCTGGACTTACTAGCAAAAAGTACCATGAGTATAAATACACAAAAAAAAAATAAAAATAAAAATAATAACGGCTCTAAAGGCATAAGGCCAGGGACTTAACCAAGAACCTAAGTGACAGAGTACTAAACGGGCAGACAAAGATGAATTCCCAAACAGTGAACAAACAATGGCCGCCATGAAAGGCCAGACGGGAATAATAAAACAGACTATACTGGATATAAAACAAAAGCCCGGTACAATAAAATACTGTCAAAACAAACTATGGTACTTAACATTGGAATGTGTGAAGATGAAGCTTCGGACATGACAAAATAAATCCACGATTGATAAAAAAGACCGAGAGCACAACAAAACAATTCAACACTTTGTATTCTAAAAAGAAGGATGATGTTCAGATGGCGCTCGTGTCGTGGCGTGGGTGGTGCGGCGATGGGGGTGTGTCTAGGGCCTCTGTATCGGCCCATCCCTTTGACGAAGGAATTAACTAAATGGAAGACAACCTGTGAATAGTGGATTTCACGCGCCTTTGCTTTATACACGACACCCAAAAGGTGCTCGCGCGAGGGTTGTAACCTCAGCATTCCATGCTTTTATCTTTCTCTGGTATAATTGGAAGGTTTTATCAGAAAAGATATACAAGAAGGACTTTTCACCGGGCGCCACAGGTTCGACCCAGAAATGATATTTTAATTATAAAATAAATTTTTGAATATACTTACCCGGTGAATATATAAATTAAACGACCCTCCCTTCCTCCCCAATAGAGACGCAGTGGGATGAGAAGAAATTGAGTCTTGGTTTACATCGAGAGAGTGGTATCTGGCCGACAGTTGGCGCTGGTGGGCACACCCGCAACCTGTATAGCGATTGCTGGCGAGTTTTTACTGTTTTTTGTCTGTCGAGCAACAGAGTTGCAGCTATTATATATTCACCGGGTAAGTATATTCAAAAATTTATTTTATAATTAAAATATCATTTTTTAAAAAATATATTGCAAAATGTGCTTAAAAAGAAAAAATGCCTGGGGGTTAAGGGTTGGAAAGTTCCAAATAGCGTTGGGGGTAAAAGGGTTAATACAGTAAGCAATCTGGCATTTTCAATATTAAACTTACCCGATAATCATGTAGCTGTCAACTCCGTTGCCCGACAGAATTCTATGGAGGGATACGCCAGCTATCACAATACTAGAAGGGGGTGTATTTACCAGCGCCACCTGTGGCCAGGTACTCAAGTACTTCTTGTTGACACCTCCTCAATTATTCCTCTGTCGTGCTTCCGGCAAGACGTTCTGGGATACGCTTATGTTCTTGGAGTATTTTCACGACTTTGGTGAAGTATTTCTCTTTGATTTCGGCTGTCGCTTTACTGGAAACTTCTATATTAGCTTAGTTAGCTTTTGGAATTAATTTGATTAATTATGGTGACGAGAGAGTATGAACTCTCGTTCACCTTTCAATGGCCGACCCTTCCCTTAGACGGAAGTGTTGGTGTCTAAGAGAGTATAGACTCTCTTTCTTAATTTTGCTTAACAAAAGTTATAGATTTATTTTATATCTCTCCGCCTCTTATAGGCCTCTTCGATTAACTTCCTTTTATTATAAACTCATTAAAATTAATTTTTATATTTGTTTATATTCGACCTTCCTAATAGTAGGCGGTCTTTTACCGAAGTTAATAAACTTTGAGCCCGTCATTTCGGTTTTACCTGTTAACATATTATGCTATTTCCGCCACAGAGTTTGAAAGATTTTCTTTGACAGTCTCGTACTGTTTTCAAAGTTGAACTAACGTTTTGTTTTGTCTCTGCATTTGTTGACGTTCAGAACGTTCAACTTGCACTCTATCGTTACGATAGAGAAAGAATGTTCACGGTTTCACGTTGCAGTAAGAGTAGCCGTGTCTAGCGTTTTGTTCATTCTTTCTTAACTTAATGGTTTTGATCCTAATAAAGGAACTTTTCAGTTTTTTCCTTTAACAATAATATGTTTTAACGATATATATGATTGGGCTCTTCTCTCAGGTTCTAAGTCAAGAGAGAGAGAGAGAGAGAGAGATAGAGACGGAGGGAGAAAGAGGATAAACGTTTCATTCAAGCCTGCCAGGCGTACGAGTAACGTCGTTATCGTTTTTGCTCTTCTCCCTAGTCTCTTTAGGGGAAGAAACTAAACGTTTCTAGAGTGATCTAGTGTTTAGTCTCTTTCCAACCACTGAATTATCTTTCATTAGATTTTTCTGTTACATTGTAATTCTGTTTTCGCAATTACTAACTTTGAGAAAGGATAGAATTGCGTATTTCAGGTACAAACCACTTAAAGTTTCGAGTTCAGTGAAATAAGTGCAAACAGAAATCAAAGTGATAAGTGATTAGTGCGTGAGGGTACTTTTGTGCGCGCCAGTCGTCCTCCCAGTCCGGGACCTCTTGCAAGCTCCCAAGCCCAGGGGAGAAGCAATGTCGAAGGGCATAAGGGTTCAGCAGGCCTTGATCGGCGCACAGAAGTATTCTCGGTGGTTGTGGGCGTGTCTTACCGAGACCGTCACTCCCACCCGCAGACGATTGAGCCCTTATTTTGCTCGTCTGCAGAAGAGATTAGGGGAGAAAATAAAGGCAGAGTAACGCTGGTCTCAGGTCTCAAGACCTCTTAAAACGTTAAGTCCAGACCTATGCCAGACGTACGAAGTTAAACACAACCCGTATGCAGTCATTGGGTTAGCTCTGACTCTCCTCAGTCATCAGTTGATTACACTCCGCCTAAGAGGAGTAAGGTTCTGCCACAACAGATCTCTGCTGTTAAGGCTTTACCTCAGCAGAACTTAGTGTCTGCCGACCCCAAGTTAACTCTACTGCAGTCCATACAGTCACAACTTTCGGTCTATCGCTCCGCCTGATCACAGTACCATCTGCCAGGCGTACGATGTTGTGGACTCTACTACAGTCCATGCAAGCACAGCTTTCGGACTTGATGCGTGAGTGTCGGGCTGAGAGTGTTGCTCCTCCGCCTCCGCCTACACTCCCTCCACCTACACTCGCTCCGCCTGATCACAGTACCATCTGCCAGGCGTACGATGTTGTGGACTCTACTACAGTCCATGCAAGCACAGCTTTCGGACTTGATGCGTGAGTGTCGGGCTGAGAGTGTTGCTCCTCCGCCTCCGCCTACACTCCCTCCACCTACACTCGCTCCGCCTGATCGCAGTACCACCTGCCAGCAGTTCCACCTGCCAGGCGTACGATGTTGAGCCACGTGCTGAGTTTGCTGTTCCCTGTGGTGTTCAGCCTCCGCCTTCCTTAAGGCAACCTTTACATTGGGATCAGGAGGATTATACCTCTCTTCCTCCGCCTCCCCTTGCTGCTCCACCAGTGATGCAACACTCGGTTGAGGTACAACAACCTCTCCCGTCCATGAGTCAGTCTCCTCAGCTCTTGCTGCAGCGAGCTCAACCCTCCACAAGGCAAGCACCACAACACCTTAGCCTTGCGCCTCAGGAGCCTCAGCTTGCGAGACATTTACCTTGTTCTGCGCAGCCTCTTCCTCATCGCGCTCCGCTCACACCACAGGAACTGGAACTTGCTACTCCGCTTCCGCCAACCGCTCAGCAAGCGCAACCCTTGGGTTCAACCACTCATGCTAGGAGTCAGCCTCCTCCACCCATGCGCCTTCCTTCTGCTTGTCTTTTATTCAGCCTTTGCAGACTGAGCCTCAGGTGTTCCCTCATTGGAGTCTTGAAGAGGAAACCACAACTATTGTTGTTCCAGCTCGTTCTGACTCTGCTGTTCAGCATACCTTACCTCCATTTTCATACCATGGTTTAAACCCCATGCAAGCATGCATAAAGCACTCTAGCACTGGTCATGGAATTTCTGAGAAATGTTAAACGCCATGCACACGCTCTGCTTTCCTTACAGCAGGCTCTGCTTACAGCAGGCTCTGCTTACTACATGCTCAGCATTCAGCATGCTCTGCATACAACATGCTCTGCATACAGCATGCTCTGCATTCAGCATGCTCTGCATACAACATGCTCTACATACAGCATGCTCTGCATACAGCATACTCTGCATACATCATGCTCTGCATACCTTACCGCATGCTTCTCAACATCTTGGGTTGTTGCCAACTCACTAGACTGTCAAGCAGTTTCATAACGTTGCCTTCTAGTCTGCTGCTTTTGCACCAGTGAACCCTCACTCAGAGAACTTAGCTTTTCTAGGATAAGGTCCCTGTAGATGAGAAAGTTCTTTTCTCCCTCCTTCTGATATTCCCTTGAGGACTCTGTCATTTGGAGGGAGCCTTTAGCTGCATAACCTCTTATGGACTTTTATTTAAGCATAACATGCTTACAGGGAAGGTAATGGTTCCACTTCAGCCGCTAATCCCGTCTGTTACCACACCTGCTCCCATAGACCTTGAGCTGTGTTGCATGACATGCAGTCCAAGCTTAGTCCTTGTTAGAGGATTTTTTGTTTACGGAGTCAATGTGTCACGGGGAAGACGTTCAACAACCAACAGAAGGGACTTGTTGTGACGCAGTGCGGCAACCTCAGCAACCCGTTAAGGAGTTGTCTGTACGACCCAGACAGTCTAGACAGATTCGGGTTGTCACTGTACTTCCTCGCTTGCCCATGATTGACAGTTTACAGACTGTGCAGCAGTATCATGATCTTGTGTCCGGCTCCGTCAGACGACTGGCTTTTAAGAGCTCCCACAAGTCGTCGCTGTCTGGAGATTTTCAAATGGACTATGGATCTGACCAAGGAACTGGGCCTCCTGGTCAATTTTGAGGAGTCTCAGCTCGTTCCATCCCAGACCATTGTCTCCTTGGGTATGGATCTTCAGAGTCGAGCTTTTCGGACTTGTCCGTCGGCCCCAAGGATCTTCCAAGCCCTAGAATGCATCCAGAGCATGCTGAGAAGGAACCGATGCTTAGTCAGGCAGTGGATGAGTCTAACAGGGACACTTTCATCGCTGGCCCTGTTCATCGAGTTAGGGAGACTCCACCTCCGCCTCCTTCAGTATCATCTAGCTGCTCACTGGATAAAGGACATGACGCTAGAGACGGGCTCAGTTCCTGTTTCCGAAGAGATGAGGTCTACTCTAACGTGGTGGAAGAACAGCATTCTTCTCAAGGAAGGTCTACCATTGGCTGTTCAGACCCCCGACCACCGTCTCTTCTCGGACGCATCGGACACGGGCTGGGGTGCGACACTGGACGGACAGGAATGCTCGGGAACATGGAATCAGGAGCAAAGGACACTTCACATCTATTGCAAGGAGTTGTTGGCAGTTCATCTGGCCTTGATAAACTTCAAGTCCCTCCAGCTTAACAAGGTGGTGGAGGTGAACTCCGACTACACCACAGCCTTGGCTTACATCTCCAAGCAGGGAGGGACTCATTCGAGGAAGTTGTTCGAGATCGCAAGGGACCTCCTCATTTGGTCAAAAGATCGAAAGCTCACGCTGGTAACGAGGCTCATTCAGGGCGATATGAATGTCATGGCAGATCGCCTCAGCCGGAAGGGTCAGGTCTTCCCCACAGAGTGGACCCTTCACAAGAATGTTTGCAGCAGACTTTGGGCCCTGTGGGGTCAGCCAACCATAGATCTATTCGCTACCTCGATGACCAAGAGGCTCCTCTTGTATTGTTCTCCGATTCCAGACCCAGCAGCAGTTCGCGTGGATGCCTTTCTGCTGGATTGGTCCCATCTCAACCTGTATGCATTCCCGCCGTTCAAGATTGTCAACAGGGTACTTCAGAAGTTCGCCTCTCACAAAGGGACACGGCTGACGTTGGTTGCTCCCCTCTGGCCCGCGAGAGAATGGTTCACCGAGGTACTGCAATGGCTGGTCGACGTTCCCAGGACTCTTCCTCCTAGAGTGGACCTTCTGCGTCAACCTCACGTAAAGAAGGTACACCCAAACCTCCACGCTCTTCGTCTGACTGCCTTCAGACTATCGAAAGACTCTCAAGAGCTAGAGGCTTTTCGAAGGAAGCAGCCAGAGCGATTGCCAGAGCAAGGACGACATCCACTCTCAGAGTCTATCAGTCTTAATGGGAAGTCTTCCGAAGCTGGTGCAAGGCCAATGCAGTTTCCTCAACCAGTACCACTGTAACCCAGATTGCTGACTTCCTGTTACATCTAAGGAACGTAAGATCCCTATCAGCTCCTACGATCAAGGGTTACAGAAGTATGTTGGCAGCGGTTTTCCGCCACAGAGGCTTGGATCTTTCCTCCAACAAAGATCTACAGGACCTCCTTAGGTCTTTTGAGACCTCAAAGGAACGTCGGTTGTCCACTCCAGGCTGGAATCTAGACGTGGTCCTAAGGTTCCTAATGTCATCAGGATTTGAACCGCTCCAATCAGCCTCTTTTAAGGACCTCACATTAAAAACTCTTTTCCTCGTGTGCTTAGCAACAGGTAAAAGAGTAAGTGAGATCCACGCCTTCAGCAGGAACATAGGTTTCACATCTGAAACGGCTACATGTTCCTTGCAGCTCGGTTTTTTGGCTAAAAACGAGCTTCCTTCCCGTCCTTGGCCTAAGTCGTTCGAGATCCCAAGCCTGTCCAACATGGTGGGGAACGAACTGGAGAGAGTACTTTGCCCAGTTAGAGCTCTTAAGTACTATCTAAGAAGGTCAAAACCATTACGAGGACAATCAGAAGCCTTATGGTGTGCTATCAAGAAGCCTTCTCTACCAATGTCTAAGAACTCAGTTTCTTACTACATCAGGCTTCTGATTAGAGAAGCAAATTCTCATCTGAAGGAAGAAGACCTTGCTTTGCTGAAGGTAAGGACACATGAAGTGAGAACTGTGGCTACTTCAGTGGCCTTCAAACAGAACCGTTCTCTGCAGAGTGTTATGGATGCAACCTATTGGAGAAGCAAGTCAGTGTTCGCATCATTCTATCTCAAAGATGTCCAGTCTCTTTACGAGTACTGCTACACCCTGGGTCCATTCGTAGCAACGAATGCAGTAGTAGGCGAGGGCTCAGCCACTACATTCCCATAATCCCATAACTTTTTAACCTTTCTCTTGAATACTTTTTATGGGTTGTACGGTCGGCCAAGAAGCCTTCCACATCCTTGTTGATTTGGCGGGTGGTCAATTCTTTCTTGAGAAGCGCCAAGGTTAAAGGTTGTGATGAGGTCCTTTAGTATGGGTTGCAGCCCTGTATACTTTAGCACCTTTGAGTTGATTCAGCCTCCCAAGAGGAACGCTGCGCTCAGTAAGGAAGACGATCTTATTAAAGGCAGAGTAACGGTTCAAGTCGACTTCCTTACCAGGTACTTATTATTTCATTGTTATTGTGGATAACTGATTATATGAAATACGGGATACTTAGCTATCCTTTAGTCTTGTACACTGGTTTTTCACCCACCCCCCTGGGTGTGAATCAGCTACATGATTATCGGGTAAGTTTAATATTGAAAAATGTTATTTTTATTAATAAAATAAATTTTTGAATATACTTACCCGATAATCATGATTTAATCGACCCTCCCTTCCTCCCCATAGAGAACCAGTGGACCGAGGAATAATTGAGGAGGTGTCAACAAGAAGTACTTGAGTACCTGGCCACAGGTGGCGCTGGTAAATACACCCCCTTCTAGTATTGTGATAGCTGGCGTATCCCTCCATAGAATTCTGTCGGGCAACGGAGTTGACAGCTACATGATTATCGGGTAAGTATATTCAAAAATTTATTTTATTAATAAAAATAACATTTTGTAATAACCTGATATCTATTTCATATAAAACTGGACTTTTTATTGACTTTTGTAGCTGGAAATTATAGGCATGGGAGTCAGGTTAGGCCTACCCTAGGCCAAAATGTAACAAAATTCGCCTTACAAACCGTTTCTTGGAACCTATTAAGTTTGTAAGTTGAGGATCTTCTATAAATTAAGCCTAATATTTTGTTCCCCATCTGGTTAGTCTTGTTAGGTGTAATGGTTAAACTTTGCTGTAAATATTTAGATGACAACATTCTAAATGCATTTGAAACAAGTAGAAAGAGCATTCAGACATTTCAGATCTCCGTCAATGAAGATTGTTAACGTTTGACTTGAGTCTACAGACTGAGCTTTCCCTTCTTCATATGTTGACCGTGAATGATTCTACTGTATATTAATAACAGTAATAACTAGAATTGCGATCTTCATCTGTATCACCTCCAAAATCTGATGGGGTCTTCCAGAGCAAAATACCTATCCGTTCCAGGACATGGAGCCTATCCGTTGTTAAAGTCACAATCTTGATCGGGATTACTTCCAAAATCAAATGGGCTCTTCCTATCCGTTGTTAAAATTGGGGATAATCCCGCAGGAGGTTTTGCCGTATTCCTGCTAACAGACAAACAAACAGATAGATAAATAGATAAATAAATGCAGGGAGAAGTTTGTACTTAAGGGCTGTTAAGTTTCATCTTTGGAGTCTGGAAATATTGAGAATATTTCTACTGTCTTTATCATGTTAATTAATTCGTCTTCAGAGGTTGTTTGAAATGTGATTATTATTGTTATTCTCATTAGTTAAGCTACAACCCTAGTTGGAAAAGCAGGATGCTATAAGCCCAAGGGCTCCTACAGAAATAAATAGCCAAATGAGGAAAGGAAACAAATTAACTACATGAGAAGTGATTAATAATCAATATAAAATAACTTCAAGGTCAGTATCAATGCTAAAATAGATCTGTCATACATAAACTATGAGGAGAGACATATAAATCTGTTCAACATAAAAACATTCGCTGCTAGTTAGAATTTCTGAAGCTCTTTTCCCGTAAAATTGTGTAATAGTTTTACTGTATAAGGTGAATGAGTAAAATATTTTCTCAAAAATCTTATTGTAGACTTTGATCAGTTTAGCTTGAACTTGATGACTCAATGTAATTAGGAAAGATTTATATTTTTTTTTTTGGAAAAGTTTGTTCAAGTGATTTCACCAATTCAAGATTGAGAAAATTCTGACAATGTTGAAAACGGTTTGGCGAGATATTACCGCCAGAGAGTTGTTGGGTCCTTACCTTGGATTATGTGTTGTATTTCCTTTGCCTACACATACACCAAATAGTCTGGCTTATTCTTTACAAATTTTCCTCTTTCCTCATACACCTTACAACACTGTGATAGCTGAAAAATTTATCACTCAAGGGGTTAACTTCTGCACTGTAGTTGTTCATTGGCTAATTTTCTCTTAGTAAGGGTAAAGACTCTTTAGCTATGGTAAGCACCTCTTCTAGGAGAAGGACACCCCAATATCAAAATGTTCCCTTCTCTTGGTTAGTGCCATAGCCTTTATACCATGGTGTTTACACTCAGGGACACTATTCTATTTGTGTCTTTGTTTCCTTTCTAGGCTATTTTCCCCATGGACCCCTTGGCCTTATAGTATCCTGAGTTTTCAACTAGTATTGTAGTTTAGCAAGTAATGATAATAACAATAATATTAGTCAATATTCAAGAACGTAATCAGGGCCATATTCGCAAAGTCAAACTTTTAATCGAAGGCTCTCACGCTTGTGTTAGATTATGATGGGTATGACAATCTCAGAATAATAGCAGTTACTTCTCTTCTCTTCTGCCTTCTCCTTTGATAAACCATTATAATTCTAATTTTGTTCTTAATAGGATTATAAAGGTAGCATTTTAGATTGAATCCACTGCTAGGGTTGCAGTAGCTTATGGGTAACTAACTATCTGTTGGACTGGGGTTCAAGACTCGCTCAAGCTTGATAGTTTCTTGTAGTGACTGCCACTTTACCATCCTTGTGAGCTAAGGATAGGGGATTTGGGGAGCATATAGGTCTACTTACTGAGTCATCAGGAACCATTGCCTGGCCCTAGTTGAGTCCAATTGTTGGGTTATAGTATTTTTATATAAAAAAAAAAGACCCACATGTTGAATTTAATCATATATTTAAGTGATTTAGATAATACAGATGTTCTAGTCTCAAGTAGAACTTATTGAGGGTTGTCATCATATAATTTGTTTCAATATAATTTTAATTTTAGAGAAAGATGACTTTACCTACATTTATTGTGAAGTGTAGCATAGCAGATATTTAGTAGACCATTAAAAAGAATAATTAATAGATTTTATAGATTTTGATTAATTAGTAAGACTATCGTATTAACCTTTGAGATAGCAAGAGATTGAAATGCCCCTAATCTGATATTTCATTCCAGGCTGACCAGCTGAAACCGAAAGTTGGAAGAATAGGATTCCTTCCGGCTCCAACTTGTGACCTGGAGTTTGGTCCTCAGAGACCTGGGCTTGGGCTACCCCTGAACCCCTCCCTTGCACGGTGTTCCATGAGAAAAATTGACAAGATGGAAATACTCTTCTAAGGCCAGAGATACTTTGCAACGGTGACCATTTTGGTCTCAATCGTGTAAGGGGCTATGACTTATAGTCTACGAGCCCCACCCAGAGACCAGCTCCGGGCAGTATGGAACGAACGAAATGAAGAATAAGGTGTAGGCGCACATCAGCGTGTACCCAAGTCTTTTCGCCATCTGGATTCTGAGCATGTGAAGGTAAGGCATTGATATAAATGGAATTATGATTTTGTTATCAATTTGTTCCTACACAAATACAAACCCTCGTCATTTGTATGAGTAAGCTCTTGACTCATTTATTACCTCCGCCAAGGATGTAATGAAATTGAGTCGATT
The DNA here is from genome assembly GCF_036898095.1 of Palaemon carinicauda. NCBI lineage: Eukaryota > Metazoa > Arthropoda > Malacostraca > Decapoda > Palaemonidae > Palaemon > Palaemon carinicauda. Next base: position 87,446 of record NW_027170882.1, read on the forward strand.
TATTTATTTATCTATTTGTCTGTGATGTTGAGTCATTCTGAACCGACTGAGACCCCAGGCAGAAGAGATAATTGCCGAAGAGCAAGCTGGGTTTAGAAGAGGAAGGAGCACAACAGAACAGATTTTCAATCTTCGAGTTCTGTGTGAGAAGTACAGCCAACACCAGCAAGACATCTTCCACGTGTTCATTGACTACAAAAAGGCATTTGACCGCATATGGCATGATGCCCTCTGGGCCACAATGAACAGGTACAACATGGGACAAAAACTGATACAGACGATCCAACAGCTGTACAATAAAGCAACCAGCGCGGTCCTTGCCCAAGGCAAAATAGGGGAATGGTTCCACACTTCAGTAGGTGTCCGCCAAGGCTGCCTTCTGTCACCAACCCTGTTCAACATCTTCCTTAAACAAATTATGACAGATGCACTCGAAGATCATGTGAGCACAGTTAGCATCGGAGGACAAACAATCAGCATCCTTCGGTTTGCTGATGATATTGATGGCCTGGCAGGGAACGAAGATGAGCTGGTCAACCTCGTGAAACGTCTGGATGAAACATCAACCAGACACGGAATGGAAATCAGTGCTGAAAAAACAAAGCTAATGAGAAACAGCTCCAAACCAATCAAAGCAAAAATCGTGGTCGGTGGTCAACAACTTGAAATAGTCCAACAATTCAAGAAGGATCTAAACCAGAAGTCCATGCAAGAATCGCGCTAACAACAGCGGCGCTAACAAAACTGAATCAAATCTGGAAAGACAAAAACATCGCTGTCAAATCCAAATTGAGACTATTGCATGCCCTAGTCATTTCCATCCTTCTGTATGCTTGTGAATCCTGGACAATGACGGCAGAGCTACAGAGAAAGATCCAAGCTGTAGAAATGAGATGCCTCAGACGAGTGCTTGGCATCTCGTACATTGAGCATGTCACAAATGAAAAGTCAACAGAAGAGTGAGACAACACTTAGGACGCTATGAGGATCTGCTGTCCACAGTGAAGAGGAGAAAACCAAAATGTTATGGCCACATGACAAGATCAAGCGACCTGTCCAAGACAATTCTCCAGGGAACAGTTCAGGGGAAGAGGAGAAGAGGGCGGCAGAGAAAGAGGTGGACCGACAACATTGCTGAATGGACAGGAAAAACCTCCGCCCAGACCCAGGCACTCGCACACAACCGTGACAAGTGGAGGTTCTTATTGCGGTGTTCCACCATGCAGCGCCCCTACGATCCTGGTGAATTATAGGATCGGTAACGGTAACGGTAACTGTGGACAGGATTACGTCAAATCTACTTGATGAATTTTAACAAAATTTTCTCCCCAGATAGAACTTAGGCCATTGATAACTTCATTAACTATTGGAGATGATCCGGTACGGGATCCAGATTTTAGATCTGGATTTGCATTTTTCACAATTTTAAAGATTATGTGTAAAGAAATTGACACATTGGATTTTCACCAAATTCTGACAATGGACAGATTTTATGCATCGTACGAAACCATGAAAATTTGGAGGTGATCCGTTCCGTTGCTGGACGGAGGATTTGCCTTTTCTTCGGCACCTCCTTAATTGTCTTCTCTATTCTAATTCTTTTATTTTAAACATAAAACTTACCCGCTGGTTATATAAGAATGGCTAGCGTTCCCGACGCCTCGGCAGAACTATTTAAAAACTCGCGGCTAACGGAGGTATGTCAGGTGTACACTAGCACCCTGGTGGACTACAGGTAGAACTACTCCCACTTCCTCAGATTTTTCCTGCCGGTCGTACTGGTCAGAACGTTGAAAATTCACTCGCTGTTTACATTCAATTGGACGGTTTATTTGGTGATGTACTCTGTCTTTTTGTTTTTGTTGGCTTTCGCTTTAGTGTTTTCCTTTTCAAATATTCTTGAAATCTTATTATTGTGAGGTTATTTAGTTATTTTGACCTCTGCTGTTGTTTAATTTTCTCTTGTCACTTTTCAATATGGCCGACCCCTCCCCTTTATATAGGAAGTGTAGTAAAGGTTGTCAGACTCGACTTCTTAAAGGTTCTGTTGATCCGCACACAATTTGTGTTAAATGTAGAGGGAAATCGTGTGCTGATGGGGATCGGTGTGAAGAATGTCCTTCATTAATGGAAAGTCAGTGGGTAGCTTACGAGTGTTATACTCAGAAATTAGAGAAAGATAGAATTAGGAAAGAAAGGATTAGACGTAGGTCGTCCCGTTCTGTGGATTTATCTAGGTCTGATGTAATTAATCCTACGTCTTCCCCCGTAGTGGTAGATCAAGAGCCAAAAGAACCTATGATGAGGGATATGTTATCCGCAATTCAAGCTCTCGGTGTGAGGGTTGAATCTTTAGCAGCGGACAAAAAACAAATGATGTCAGAAATTAATGTACTTAAAAGGGGTCGGACTAGTGATCGATCTAGTGTTAAAAGTCCGACGAATGTGTTTAGTGTAGTGGAGGGCGCGCCTGCGCAATCGTGTCGTTCGCCTAGCCTAAGACCTCTGTCAAGCTCCCGGAAGGGGAGAAGTTATGTCGAAGGGCAAAAGGGAACGAGAGGCTTCATCAGTCGCGTAGACGTTCCCTCGAGTGATCCTGATGGCGTAGCTCAGGGCGCTCACCCTCACCATAGAAAAAGTGAGGTTAGTGCTTTGTCTCCCTCTTCAGATGAGGAGTCACGTGATGATAGGTGGCGTAAAGAATCTAGACCGATTGAGAGGAAAGTTCAGTCAGTGGAACAGCCGCACGTTTCCTCCCCGCAACAGTCGGGTTGTAGTCATTGGGAAACACCTGAACGTGTTCGGTCCCATGACGAGTGTTCTCCTGCGAAGCGCTCGAATGTGGGTTCCGATGGGGATAGAGTAATGGATTCGGATGCGGAGTTAATTTCTGGTTCTGGTGTGACTATCCATGCTCCACCTCTTCCTTCAGACTGGGATTCTTCTCCCAAAAGGGGTAAAAGATTGGAGAGCGATGAAGAGGACGAATTCGCTATAGAGAAGGCTGTACAATTATCTCCTCAAAACGATCCAAAGTGGAATATGTTGTTGAACATGAAACAACAGCTCTCGTCGATGATGCAGTCTTATCAATCGGTTGTTGGCAGTGAGGCTGGGCGTCGGTCTTCGGTGGTAGACCCGTTGTCACACAGGCGGCCTGTTGTCTCTGGGACTGACGTGATATCGCACAGGCGGTCTCCCAGTTTCACTGTTCAGCGGAAGGTTGGAGTAGATTTGTCTCAGCAGAGCTCTGTTTCACAACAAATATCAAAGGAGCATTCAGCCGATATTCAGTCCAAGCGGGATAATGTTCGCCAAATGGCGGAGCGAGCCGCGAAGCGGCAGGATAGAAGCAGGCACAGGGCGCAGGCGGAGCCTGATTGGCAACATGACGAGCCTCAGGAGTTAATTGTTGAAGGCGCTGAACGTCGCCAGCGGTGCCAGACAGGCGCTAAGCGCCAGCGTGACGACCTACACCAGTCGAGCCATGAATGGGTAGAGCGCCAGCGCATGAGCGCGACGCGCCAGGGCTCCTCGGAGCGGCAGCGCGAACATCGCGTGAATGCGGCGCGCCAGGAGGCAGCAGAGCGGCGCCAGCCGGACTCATCCCATTATAAAATCAATAGTGACAGTGAATGCAAGTCGAATGACTGTCAATTGGAAACGGATATGGAACAACGCAAGCGCGCCCATGTTGACTCTGTTGCACCTGCACAGGAGGTTCAACGTTTGGGTCAAAACGCAGCCCCAATCTCTGAATTAGAAGATCAGGATGAGGTTCTCTCTCATGAGGAACACGTGGAGGATATCTCGGAGGAAGAAGAGGAGAAACCACCTCAACATGCGGTGGATTTCAAAAAGTTAATGCTGGTCTTCTCGGAATTATTTCCAGACAATTTTGCACCAGTTACTTCGCGATCTCCCCCTTCTGAGTTTATCTTGGGCAAGACAGTGAAGACTTCTTTTAATACAAGAATGGTGCTTTTCCGCTTTTCTAAGAGAGCATTGAAATTAATGGGAGCATGGATGGATACAAGAAAAACTATGGGCAAGACTTGCTTCGCTTTTCCACCAGCTAAGTTAGCCTCTAAATCGAACGTTTGGTATGAGACGGGAGAGGTATTAGGTTTGGGAGCTCCGGCATCTTCCCGTCGCATGGCCATGAGAAAGACAAAAGTGTTGTGGTTAATGTCGGAGTTTGACCACCTCTTAAAAGGATTGTTTAGAGCATTTGAGGTATTTAATTTACTGGACTGGTCACTGGTAGCTTTGAGCAGAAAAGTGGCCGAGATGACGGACACGGACACAAGTAGTCTTATCCAACTTATGTCTTGTATGGACAGAGCAGTCAGGGATGGTTCTAATGAGCTGGCCACTTTGTTTACTGCAGGAGTTACAAAGAAAAGAGCTACTTTATGTTCTGTCCTCTCTGCAGGTGTCACTCCATGTCAGAGATCTGAGTTGCTTTTTGCGCCCATGTCTTCGGCTCTATTTCCGCAGGATTTAGTTAAGGAAGTGGCTGCAAATCTGACTCAGAAGGCTACTCAGGATTTGGTTACTAAAACAGCCAGTAAGGTTTTACCTACGTCCTTCTCTTCTTGTAGAACTAAGGAAGGGGCATCATATTCTCATTCTGCTCAGCCCTTTCGGGGTAAATCTACAGGGAGAAGTACTTTCAAGCCAGAGGCAAGGAAGCAAAGGAAAAGAGTAGCCAAGCCAAGTCGGGGCAGGGTCTGACGGCTCTCCCCTTCAAGCAGTGGGAGCCAGGCTGAACAACTACTGGCAGGCCTGGGAGAAGAAGGGAGCGGATCCTTGGTCGGTACGTCTTTTAAAGGAAGGATACAAAATTCCATTTGTATTAAAGCCTCCTTTAGTCGCAGATCCGGTGGATCTTTCACCCAAGTACAAGAGAGGACCGAAGAGGCAGGCCAAGCACTTGCAAGTGTCACTTCTACTAAAAAAGAGAGCAGTAGAAAGGGTACAGGATTTGGAGTCTCCAGGGTTTTACAACCGCTTGTTCCTAGTTCTCAAGAGTTCAGGGGAATGGAGACCGGTTCTGGATGTGAGCACCCTCAACCGCTACGTCCAGAACTCGAAATTCACTATGGAGACTCAGAAGACTGTGCTGGCAGCAGTGAGGAAAGGCGACTGGATGGTATCATTGGACCTCCAGGACGCTTATTTTCATGTTCCGATACATCCAAGCTGCAAACGTTATCTGAGGTTCGTATACAAGGAAAAGGTCTTCCAGTTTCGAGCTTCATGTTTTGGCCTCTGCACAGCTCCTCTGATTTTTACAAAATTAATGATGAATGCACTCGAGGGGCATCAGAGCCTCCCTGTACTTGGACGATTGGTTGATAAGAGCTCCCTCGGTCGAGCGCTGTTTGAAGGACCTTCAGTTGACCATGGATTTGAGAAAAGAATTGGGACTTCTAGTGAGTTCAAAGAAGTCACAGTTGTCTCCATCCCAGAAGATCCTTTATTTGGGGATGGAGATTCGGATTCAGGATTTTCGGGCTTTTCCGTCGCCTGCAAGAGTTCAGTCAGCCCTTCTAAGGCTGGGAGCCTTTATGGAGAAAAAAGTCTTCTGGGAACCCTCTCGTCTCTAGAGAAGTTTGTATCTCTGGTAAGGTTGCACCTGCGCCCCCTTCAATTTTACCTCAATGCTCATTGGAAAAGGGGGGACTGTCTCGACAAGGAGAGTATTCCCGTTACGAATACGTTCAAATCACATCTTCAATGGTGGAGCAATGCTCACAAACTCAACAAGGGTCTATCGTTGGAGCAGAGGAACCCAGACCTCATGTTGTTCTCAGACGCCTCAAATTCGGAATGGGGAGCAACATTGGGAAGAAGAGAGATCTCAGGATGTTGGACAAAAGAACAGAAGGCTCTTCATATCAATCAGAAGGAGCTCTTAGCGGTGCACTTAGCCCTCAAAGGATTCGAGGGCCTGGTCCTGGACAAGGTGGTACAGGTCAATTCGGACAATACCACGACCCTAGCGTACATAGCGAAGCAGGGAGGGACCCACTCGGAGTCTCTGTACGAATTTGCGAAATCTCTACTCCTCTGGGCAAAAGAAAGGAGGATTCTTTTATTGACTCGATTCATTCAAGGAGCCAAGAATGTGAGTGTGGACAGGCTCAGCAGGAGGGACCAAGTTCTGTCCACGGAATGGATGCTGCAATTGGAGGTTCGCAAGAAGTTGTGGTGATTATGGGGTCACCCTCTCATAGATCTCTTTGCAACCTCCAAAACAAAGAGACTGGGAACGTATTGCTCTCCAGTACCGGATCCCGAGGCAGCTCACATAGACGCGTTCCTGCTGGATTGGGCGCACATGAATGTTTACGCGTTCCCACCCTTCAAGATCCTATACAAAGTAGTGCAAAAGTTCGTATCTCACAAGGAGACCAGAATGACTCTAATTGCTCCTTTTTGGCCGTCGAGAGTCTGGTTTCTGGAGATACTGGAGTGGGTAGTGGACGTGCCGAGAAGCCTCCGGTTAAGAGCAGATCTTTTCAGACAACCCCATTTGGCAAGAAATCACCAAAACCTCCGAGCTCTACGTCTGACTGCCTTCAGACTATCGAAAGACTCGCAAGATCTAGAGGCTTTTCGAAGGAGGCAGCCAAGGCTATTGCAAGAGCAAGGAGGACCTCTACCATTAGAGTATATCAATCCAAATGGGAGGTATTCAGAGAATGGTGTAGAGCTAACTCAGTTTCTTCGTCCAATACCTCTATAGCACAGGTTGCCGACTTCCTTTTAGATCTGAGGAATAAGCATAACTTCTCGGTCCCGACGATTAAAGGATACAGAAGTATGCTGGCAACTGTTTTCAGACATAGAAATCTGGATCTCTCCAACAATAAAGATTTACAAGACCTACTTAGGTCTTTCGAACCGTCTAAGAGATGTCATCAGGTATCACCAGCTTGGAACTTGGATGTGGTACTTAGATTCCTTATGAGTGGCAGGTTCGAGCCTCTGCACTCGGCTACTTTTAAAGATATGACTTTGAAGACCCTTTTCTTGGTGAGCTTGGCAACAGCCAAAAGAGTCAGTGAGCTCCATGCTTTCAGCAAGAAGATTGGATTCAGAAATGGAAAAGCAATATGTTCTTTGCAGCAGGGTTTTCTGGCCAAGAATGAACTTCCTTCTCGGCCGTGGCCAAAATCTTTTGAAATTACTAATCTTTATGACTTAGTGGGCAATGAGTTAGAGAAAGTGCTATGTCCCGTTAGAGCTTTAAGGATATATCTAGAAAGAACAAGGAGCTTGAGAGGCAATTCGGAGGCGCTCTCAGCCTATGTCAAAAAATGCTCTTTCCTTTTTTATAAGGCTTTTAATTAGAGAAGCTCATTCACAGTGTAATGAGGCAGATCTTAGGCTGCTCAAGGTGAAGGCTCACGAAGTAAGAGCAGTGGCTACTTCGGTGGCTTTTAAACAGAATCGTTCTCTGCAAAGCATAATGGATGCGACTTTTTGGAGAAGTAAGTCTGTATTTGCATCCCATTACTTAAAACATGTTCAGACTCTTTACGAGGACTGCTACACTTTAGGTCCATTCGTGGCTGCGAATGCGGTAGTAGGTGAAGGATCTACCACAACGTTCCCTTAATCCCTAATACTCTTCGTTCTCTTGGAACTTTGTTGTTTTTAAGGTTGTATGTGTAGACTGGTCAACAGTCTTCCGCAATCTAATGATTTGGTCAGGTGGTCATGTTATTCCTTGAGAGCGCCCGGAACAAGGGTATTAGTTGAGGTCCTGTCATGTTATAGGTTATGGCACTGTTTGACAGCTCCTAGAGATCTTCAGCCCCCTGGGTGGACCGCTGGATCTTTTAAGGATAACAGACAGAATGAGACAGAGAACCATTGCAGTCTGTTGCCTTATCAGGTATGAACCACTTATATTAGTTATGTGTAACTATTAAGTGAATTTTCAATCAAGTTGCTGTCTCGGACCCGCCACCAAGGATGTCAATCAGCCATTCTTATATAACCAGCGGGTAAGTTTTATGTTTAAGTAAAAATGATATTTTCATAATAAAATAAGTTTTTGAACATACTTACCCGCTGGTTATATAAGTTATAATCCCACCCTCCTCCCCTCTAGAGACCAAGGGGCAAGAAAAATCTGAGGAAGTGGGAGTAGTTCTACCTGTAGTCCACCAGGGTGCTAGTGTACACCTGACATACCTGCGTTAGCCGCGAGTTTTTAAATAGTTCTGCCGAGGCGATGGGAACGCTAGCCATTCTTATATAACCAGCGGGTAAGTATGTTCAAAAATTTATTTTATTATGAAAATATCATTTTTCATCTCTCTTTTTTTCCACATCTGATATGTATATTCTTTTCTTTTCCCTATTCCTTCTTCCTTAAACAGAATGTTTCATAATACCTTCTTTTCCTCTTCGTATGGCTGCTGTAGTTCTATTATTTTTCTTCTCTTGTCGCTGAGCTCAGGACAGCTAAGAATGAAATGGGTAGGGTCTTCAGTCTCTGCCCCTCACAGTTTACATTCTACCCTTCCTTCTACTTCATGCCTTTTCCTATCATTTAATCTTAGACAGTTGACCCTAGCTCTATACATAATAACAGAATCAGGTTTATATGGATCAAGGTCACGAGCTGCTGTAGCTCGTGGCATTGCATCAGCTCAGTGCCGTTTGTGCAGCCTGGCTTTAGTAGCATACTGCTTTACAGTACAATCTGCTCCATTTGCAGACTTGAGTTCTCTTCCATATTGGCATTCAAGAAACTTGAGAAGCTCAAAGGGACTTGAAGGTATCAGAGAAACAGTGGATCAAGCCTGGGGACATTTGTTGTAACTAACTGTGTCCGACAAAGTTCTGCTACAAAATTATTATCATTACTAGTTAAGCTACAACCCTAGATGGAAAAGCAGGATGCTATAAGGCCAAGGTCTCCAAAAAGGAAACTAACCCTTGAGGAAAAGAAATAGATAGAACAGTGTACCTGAGTGTTCCTTAAGCAATAGAACTCTAACCCAAAACAGTGGAAGACCATGGTACAGAGGGTAGAGAAAAATGGTTTGATTTTGGAGTGCTCTCTTAATAGAGCAGCTTGCCATAGCTAAAGAGTCTCTTCTATGCTTACCGAGTGGAAAGTAGACACTGAACAATTACATTGTAGTAGTTAACCCTTTGAGTGAAGAAGAATTTTTCAGTTATGCCTCACGTCAGGCATAAGAGGAAAGAGGAGAATGTGTAAAGAATATGCCAAACTATTCAGTGTATATATATAGGCAAAGGAAAACTGAGCTGTAACCAGAGAGGGATCCAATGTCGTACCATCTGGTCAGTCAAAGGACCCAATAACTTTAGCTTTATTATCTCAATGGGTGGCTAGTGCCTTGGCCAACCTGTTAAAGGTTTGTAAAGGGTGTTGATGAATGACAGAAACAAGAGAGAGTGACAATGCCCTAGAAATTGACCATATATACATCTGATCAGCACCCAAGCCCCTGCTTCACCCAAGCTGGGACTTATTAGAAAAGTATTTATGAGGCAAATAATGTTAAAAATGGGTGAATTTATTTATTAGAAGAAGAATGTTGAAGGAAAATTTGTAGATAATATTAGGGAAATGAGATTACTGTATAGGCATTTGTGAGACAACAAGTCAACTCTGCAGAGTGATTGGAGGTTTTTGCTTCCTCAAAATAGGCTAACCGGAAGCAATTTGTTTGTGATGAAACAACTTACAGTATTATAGAATTATAAATTTATATATTTAACCTATAAGTGCATAATAATGCAAGCCCCAAGTAACAGTTAAACGGGTTTTATGAAACATTTTAATTAGTCAGGGTTTTCAGTTGTTTTTTCTTTTTTTCAAATCATTATATTTTATTTTATTAAACTATAGTTTTTATTATGATGTGTGTTGTTGTTGACTGTACTGAACTTATTAACAGCTTATAACATTTCTAAAGAACCTTATTTTCCTTTACAGGAGTCCTTCGTTCAGGATGTCTGAGTCCCATTTACGGACTGTCTCTCTCTTGTGACTGAAGACTTCGACGAACTTTCTCTTTCAAGACAATGCTCCAAAGATGCAATGAAGTTAGATGTACTCGGTCAATACATCCAAGTTGGAATGATTTGAGATAATTTTCACAATTCAAGATTGATATACCGTACAGTATTTACCAATCGTATACAGTATATTGATCTTAAGAAAACTAAAAAAGTTTGGTATAGTTTAAAAACTATTAGGTGTTTATTTAACAAAGAGCATCTAAAATTCTATGTGAATTACCTTACTTTTTGCTCTCCGTATTAGAAAATGATTGGCATCACGTTCCTCATATTATACTATATTTTAAGGTTAATACAGAAAGTCCTCAACTTGTAAACTTAATAGTTAATAGGTTTCAAGAAGCTGTTTGTAAGTTTTGTTAAATTTTGGTCTGGGGTAGGCATCACCTAACTCGCGGGCCTTTGATTTTCAGCTGCAAAAGTCAACAAATAGTCACGTTTCATGTTGCAAATGTCGTTTTGCTTACTGCATCAAATGATATAATATTGTTCATTTTACAGTATCTCATTATGAATATTTGATACAATATCAGATTTGATTTCACTTGGATTTGTGTTCGTATTTCCAAAAGTTTGCAAGCTGAGGACCTTCTGTGTTTTGATGATGTTAATAGGCAGGACACGTTTACAATTTTGTGGAATTTATTGTTTAAAAACAAATTTAAATTGATATATTGTAGAAAGTTTCTGTTTTCATTATTGCATTTTAGTCATGGCAAAAGATTTTTAACTGAGAAACAATAATTTGATAAAGTCGGAGAAATTTTATCTCATGATAAATTTAATCAAAAGACAAATGATCTGGTTTGTATTTCGCTTAAGAATAATTGTAGGTGTACAGGTCACCATTTTTGATTTATGATAATTCTCTAATTATTTTGTGTGTTGCTTATTTTATCTTTCATACGTGATAGGAAAAGGACTTTTGTTACTATGCTAAGGTCCCGTAAATGTGTTCTGCCCGTTAATAATTACTGTTGGGTTTGATATTGTATTGCTGCAGCAGTGGCCAAGATCTCATTCATTCATGAGAGTCCCATTGTAGGTTTTAGTTGTGGATAGGGTCTCCTCTGAGGAGTACAGTATATTCATGTTCATAGGAAAAACAAATCTTTATCTGTGGGTTGTTATGATTATTTCTGGGCTCAACCTGTGTCGCTCTGTGAAATGCTCCTTATAGCACCATTTCTAAGGTGTAAATACTGCTAAATATACCAGAGAAAAAAAGGATGCATGGAATGCCAGGAATATACCCAGCTAGCTCACCCTTAGGAGAGCTGCTTACCATAGCTAAAGAGTCTCTTCTACCCTTACCAAGAGGAATGTAGCCACTGAACAATTACAGTGCTGCAGTTAACCCTTTGAGTGAGAAGAATTTTTTGGTAATCTCAGTGTTGCTAGGACAGAGGAGAATGTGTATAGAATAGGCCAGACTATTCATTGTGTGTGTAGGCAAAGAAAAAATTAGCCGTAAACAGAGAGAGGGATCCAATGTAGTACTGTACCATTTGGTCAGTCAATGGACCCAATAACTCTAGCGGTAGTGTCTCTACAGGTGGATGGTGGTCCTGGCCAAACTACTTGCTATAAAATCAAAAGGAGTTTTTCCTTTACTTAATCTATTGTACTTTAGCCGTTGTATATCACTTAGTTTTTAGTTAAGTGTTGTGTTCTCAGTTGGAATTTTGTTTACGAATGTTGGTAAGTAGAGGATCTGGACCTGTTTCAGCACAGGTGGTGTTAGAGTAGTGCCATAGCCTCTGTACCATGGCCTTTCACTGTCTTGGGTTAGAGTTCTCTTGCTTGAGGGTACACTCGAGCACACTCTTCTATCTTATTTCTCTTCCTCTTGTTTTGTTAAAGTTTTTATAGTTTATATAGGAGATATTTATTGTTGTTACTCTTCTTAGAATATTTTATTTTCCTTTTTTCCTTTCCGCACTGAGCTATTTTCCCTGTTGGAGCCCCTGGGCTTATAGCATACTGCTTTTCCAACTAGGGTTGTAGCTTAGTAAGTAATAATAATAATAATAATAACCCTTTGCCACTTGGAATTTTAAGTTTTGTGTTCTGTTCACATTTGAACTAACTACAGTAAGCAGAAGGATAGTAAGAATAATCGGTTCTCAGGCACCAGACTTTCTTCAAGTTTGGACCTTGTCAAGGAATTTTATATATATTTGATTATACATAACAGAGATTTTATTCGGTAATAACTTTAAAATCATTTTAAGAATTGTATATTGCAATTAATGACTACAGTTTTCCCCATGTCTTTATCATTGTTTTGGCAGTGGTTTTTGGTTTTTTTCTAAGGTGGCTTTGTAAATCATTAATAATAGAATAATTCAGAGTCTAGTTTTCCAGTGCTGTTCTTAAATGTGATCCCAACTGGTACAGAAAAGGCTCACTTTTCTCTTGATTAAGGGCTGCATCAATGGATGGTTGTAGGACTCGGTTATAGAACTTTGATGGGAGGAGCTATTACAGATCACCAACGAAGGGGCTAAGCGCACCGTTTTCTGTACTGTGCATATGTGTACACGTACAGTACAGTGCGTACATACCTTTTACAGCTTGCATTAGCTTGTAGTCAAGATTTCTTTGAAGATCTTCCAAAATTAGTTCTTTGGGAAAAAGTTAACAATGTGCCATTATTGGACAGTCTAATGATGATGAAAAAAATGAAATCCTCCACAGTTCTTAAGGTTTTTTCAGTTCCATATGTCATCTTGGAATGAAATACCGTACTTTGGGATATTCTGGCATCGTAAAAAATTCCCCCTTTCTGTCCAAATATCTAGCATTGTAATTTGGCTTGTTAATATTTTGCCAATTTCAGCTTCAGTGGCAAAAATATAACCAACTTATCGCAGAATTAGGTTTGCGTAGTGTGTATTGGTGTGTATCTAATTCACATAAATTGCTATTATCGAAATATTACGTACTGTGGAATAAAATACTGTGAAACAGAATACCAGGTATCGTCGTCGGCGCCCGCTCTTGTCTGAGTATTGGGTTCTGTCGTTAGCCATCAGCCTCCTATCTTTGGGGTGGGAGGTTATGTCTGATGTGGCTGTTAAGTCCTAGTCTGTGGTGGAAGAGTCGCGGACAGTGTTCACATGGGAGGGTAGGTGGTGGGCGGGGCTGTTCTAATCGCTCTCTCCTTCTTCTCCTCCTAGCCTCCTCATTTTGTCTCCTCTTCTCCTCGAAGTCCACAGTGCCATGGTGTACTGTACTCCTCCAGGTTTTCCAGTCCCTGGCTGTTTCTTCCCATGAGGAAGGATTGATGTCAGTTAGAGCCAGGTATAAATCACATGAAAAATAAACATGAAAAACTTCTAAAAATAACAAATAACTAATTACAGTTTCACTTCAATGAAAACTTATCTACAGTGGATTAAATACAGTTTTTTTTTTTTAAACTCTGAGTACCTTAGCTGTTCCAGCTGTCTTGAATCCATTAGAAATTATGTCTGGATTTGATTCCAAATTCTCTATAGATGCAACAAAACATTCTGCACTCAACAGTTTGAGTGTAGCTGGTGACAAATCTATATTGACTGGCTACAAGTTATGCAATATATGTTTTATACTGGTTTCTCATGTTTAAAGGGTATAAAGGCCACTCATGAATTGAAGAGGCAAGGGACAGAAACATTGCCCTGGTTAGCAAGACTCTGCCCTAGAGTCTGACTATTTATACATATGATCTGTGCCCTAGATCCCTCTCCATCCAAGTTAGGACCAGGCAATGACTGCCGATGACTCAACAGGTAGGCCTATAGAGTCCTCAAACCTCCCATCCTTAGCTTACAAGGAGGGTGAGGTTGCAGACACCACTAGAAACCATCGTGCTTAAGAGGGGCTTGAACCTCAGTCTCATAAATGGACTGCTTCAAACAGTAGGAGTGTTTTGAGTTATTAACAAACCACAAAATGTTGTTCAATTTTTTGTGTTTGATTTTCACATTTTCAAAGGGAAAACAAAATAGATAGATTATAAATAAAGGCCAAAATATCCCAAAGTACGGTACAGTACATTCTTACTGACTTCTGTTGGTATGAAGAAGTGGCTTCTTCCTTAAGAACTGGTTCCTATATCTGTATAAATGCAGGGGCATATAGAATTTAAGACCTTCAGCATCAGATTTTTAACTCAAAATATAATGCTTCCTACATTGGAGGTAGTAGATTGAACAACCTACATCTTTGTGGCCTATAAAGTATTCTTGTACCTTGGTATAGAATTTATATCATCATTTCAGCCTTCAAAAGTCCTTTGTTGGATTTAGGCCTTCCCCAGGTTCCTCTACAGACTTCTATCCCAAGCTATTCTGTGCCACTGTTGCTTATGTTGGTCTAAGTCATCTCGCCAGCGGGTTTTTTTGTCTTCCTCGGTTTCTTGTGTATCCCCGGGGTGTCCAGAAGGTTGTTCATGATGTCCATCTGTTGTCTGTCATCCTGGCAATGTGCCCCGCCCAGTTCTATTTGAGCTTGCTAATGGTTTCAAGGATATCCATTACTTTATTTTTTTGACATATCCATCTAGCTGTTTTCCTATCCTTCCATGTTAGATTTAGCATAATTCTTTCGTGCCGTCTGCATTGTTGGTAATTTAAGGGAAAGCTTTTTTGTTAGATTCCAAGTTTCGGCCTTGTAGGTGACAGTGGGGGTGCCGAAACTTGGAATCTAACAGAAAAGCTTTTATATACTGTATCTTAAAACCATAGAGTGCTCCCCTAGCATGTAATGTTTGACTTTTATGAGACGCTATTCTTATTTTCAGAAGTTTGTTTAGAGCTGCTACTAAACTTTTGAAAAATACATAATTGAACATGGGCTCCAACAGGGAAAATAGTCCAGTGAGGAAAGGAAATAAGAAATCAGATAGAATAGTGTGCCTTAGTGTACCCTCAAGCAAAAGAACTCTAACCCATGACATTGGAAGACCATGGTACAAAGACTAAGGCATTACCCAAGACTAGAGAACAAGGGGTTAATTTTGGAGTGTCCTCCTTCTAGAAGAGCCTCTTACCATAGCTGTTCTACCCTTTTCAAGAGGAAAGTAGCCACTGAATAATTACAGTGCAGTATGTAATCCATTGAGTGAAGAATGTTTTGGTTATCTTAGTGTTGGCAGGCATATGAGGAAAGGAAAATGTGTAAAGAATAGGCTAGACTATTCGGTGTACATGTAGGCAAAGGAAAAATGAGGTGTAACCAGAGAATAAGTTATCTTCAAAGAAGACAAATTCTATAGAATTTTGAATAGATTACTATAGCATTTATATATGTTACCCATAAAGGTATATACAATCTGTACCTTTAAATGCATCTTAGAAATTGTGTGACATTGGCAATTTGTGAGTACAGTTTTCCAGAGTTTTTTTTTCACATTGATGTTACAATGTTTTTTTCTCTGGTTTTTAATCTGACCTCACAAATTGCCAATGTCATACAAGTTCAGGATATGGTCAGATAAGGAATGTCTTTCACATAAACTATCTGGACCTGTTAGCAGTATTCAAGGAAGTTTTGGGCTAGGAGTCACTGGTAAAGGGGAAGTGCAGAAAACCCTGCCGCAGTCTCCTACATTCAGCGCTAAGTCCCTTTCTGGAGGCGACAAGATCCTCACTGTTGTATAGACTTTGACACTTTTTACTTTTTACAGTTGATATTATTATGATTATTATTGCTAACTAAGCTACAAACGTAGTTGGAAAAGCAGGATGCAGTAAGCCCAAGGGTTCTATCAGGGACAAATAGCCCAGTAAGGAAAGGAAATAATCTACAAGTGAAGTAATGAACAATTAAGATAACATATTTTAACACAGTAACAGCATTAAAATAGATCCTTCTTAAATAAACTATAAAAAGAGACATGTCAGCCTGTTTAGCATAAAAACATTGGCTACAAGTTCTACCGATTCAAATACCCAGTTAGGAAGATCATTCCGCAACTTGGTCACTGCTGGAATAAAACTTCTAGAATACTGTGAAGTATTGAGCCTCGTGAGAGAAGGGCTGACTTTTAGAATTAGCTGCATACCTAGTGTTATGAGCCGGATGGTACTGTCCGGGAAGATCTGAATGCAAAGGATATTCAGAATTCGGTGGTCTCTTTCGGTCTTTGACAATTAGTTCATAGTGGAAAGGCTGCAATAATGTTAGCTAGATCATGAACAGTGGCTCAATGGAAACATGGATGGAGAGGTTATGTAGGACAGTATCAAAATCCTTTAAAATTCAAAAGAGATTTGTGTAGGGGGTTCCGAGTGTCTTCCCAGAATGACCATGTATCATTGCTTACTGCCCTAAGTAGGATATAAAGGGTTATCTAAGGGAAGATATTTCTATATCTGTAGGTGCTTTACAAAATTCTTCATTATTGGATTTGTAATTTCAAAATATGATGATCCCCTTATATGCAGTGGTGTGTTGAACAATGGGATTGTTTCTGTAGTGCTGTTTTAAACAAAGTTCTTAAATACTCTAATCAGTTTGCCAGTTGGCCTGATAAAGTATTTTGATTTGTTTTCAACGTAAGAGTGCTCCCTTTAAGATTCAACTTTGAAAGTTGGACATTGTTTCCTTTGGATAATTTGCCTAGAAGGGCTACTTAACTTTTAAAAATGTCATCACTGAAAGGACTTGTGCTTAAAAAGGCCATTCTTTTTAATGTTTTACTCCTAAAAATTAATTATCTTCGAAAGTACACCTTCCTTTCTGCAGAGAGAAATGGTGTCGGCTAATTGCTGTACCACACAATAGCAACTTAGTTTCTGTCTAACCCAGTGATAAAGTATCAATTTAAAGTTGGTTTGTAGTTATGAAACTCTAGATGTTTTATGAAATAGATCACTTTTGTTTTTTCAATCTTGATTATATATAGTAATTCACTTTTGTATTATCTTTGGACAGAAAGGAGTTTAATCTCTTATTTTATTTGATAGATTTGTATCGTAAAAGATTAAGGAAATTTTTCAGTCTTGTTCCAAATGTTAAGTTTAGATTTTAATGACCTTAACATTCTTTTGCATATACATTAGATTAAATATTGAAGATGTTCTTATAATAATCTTAGGACTTCACAAGAATGCTTAATAGATAACACTTACTTTGTAAAGCGTGAATATATTTTCTGTATAATTGTAATTCATATTTTTTAATTAGATAGCCTTGGCCACTACTGCAGTATGATACAACTTAGTTCTTGTTAGAGGTTAAATCGTATACTAACTGTGATTTTAAGAACTGTTAAAGAGAACTTCTATGTTTTTGAAAAGTTTTGTAAAACTTCTTTTGACATAAGTCTGGATATGATATTCCAGCTTTTAAGGACGCCTTCTGAATACAGTCGAGGAAGTACCATTGCTGTGTTAGTTGAGATCAAGGGCAGGGTTGAGTTGTTAGTTCTTGCAGAATAAGTATTTTTATTCTTATTTTTAAAAGTTTAATTGCATTTGTGATGCATTAGGTTAATAATTTTGGGATTTATTCAGGAAGCTTGGTTGCATGTAAGTTTGAAATTCCCTAGCAAATATTTACAGCCATTGATATTATGGTGGTTAGAAATAAATAAAATAATTTGTAAGTTAGAAGTGGTTATAGGTAAATCTATTTTTGAGAGTTTATAAGGGATGTTTAAGCCCATTTCTTTTAGCGAGATGCAGGTAATGAGATCAAAAGAAATCGAACTTTGTTTTCTAAGTAGATACTGTATTGTGAGTCAAACCTTAGATAGATTGACAGTATCTAGTTGAGGAGATAATAAAGCAGCTTATGTAATTAAGAAGGCATTAAAGAGTAACAATATTTAATAGTTTTAAAATGTTTTTAACTTGATAACTGTCCTGAAATTTAGGCAAGGGAACAATGTATTAATAGTTAAATTATTGTATTTTTTCCTTATTTTTGTGCTGAGTTAATTATCATAAGTAGGATTCCTCATATATCCAGACCTATGTCAAAATGAAGTCCATCTTGTAACGTTGAAACATTTAAGTATATTCTGTAACCTTGTGACAATACTGTATTCTTTAATCTCTTCCAGGTGTACTGTAGATTGTATAATATTCCGAAAGATTCTGTAATAAAGGCCTTTAGGCCCATCAACAGGGGCTGAGCTCATAGAAGAGAGCTGGCCCTGCTTCCTTGCCACCAGAAGCCGTATATAGAAGCTACAACAGTCCCTGTCTCCTGTGATGAGTTTGGTGACGTATTCTCATTGGTGAGGCTTGAAATTGTATGACAACTTCTTGTTTACTGGAAGCAGTGTGTCACTGGGTTATTGTCTTCCAGGTGGTTAATGTTTACTAAATAGGTATCTTGAACATTTGATATTTTAGTTTAGGAATAGGAAACTGCTGTCATAATTTTTTCATCTTATTGAGGGAGTTACTGTATGCCACAGAACCAAAAATAGCCTGTCACTAGAGTTCTTAAAGAAAAATCCTGATTCTTTGTAGCTTAATGAATAAGCCGATTTTTAAAGTTCCAATCAGTTTTCGTTTAGAATCATGACTAAAGAACAAATGAATTTAAAGTTTTTGAGTTCTTAAAGTGATCTAAGATGACTTTGGACACTACAGTTTGATGTTCCAATTGAACATAGATTTGCCATTCAAAATGATTCCTAATTCCATTATAGCTGATGGAAAAGATTACCGTACTTGTTGTATTGTTCCAAACATGAGTGCAGTGGTTAGGTGATTTTACCCTGGGTGTGAAAAGTTTTGTCTTCATCAGATATTTTTTGCAGGCCATTCAGTTTTGTGTAACGTAATTCTTATAGTAACTGTATTACTTGATAAGTCAATTTTATAAAAATAGAATCCTCAGAAAGCTTAAGAAAGTCGTAGATCTTCCACAGGCTTTGAAAGTTCAAAATTTGTTAAACTGAATACTTTCTGCTGTGTTGGATGCATAATTTGCCAAAATTTCATTAATTTTAAATATGATATTTTCTGGTAATTGTCTGCCCCTGTATTTATGATTACATCTTAGATTATATGGGAATATATCTCTATATCTTATATATCAATTAATTTGATTTGAAGAAGAACAATATAGCGTAAACTTAATTAGGCTTTAGAAGCTGGGAGTGTTAGATTTTCTTTTGTGTGAGGTTAGTGGTAAAGTAAATTGTAATTAAATCTTTTAATCTTAATACTCATTAAATGTCACAGAATGTGAATGCAGTCATTCATTGTTGGGCTTTTTTAGTTTATATTTGTAACTTGTCCCATGATGGACTTGGAAGAGTTTCAGTATTCTTCTTTATATTTGCGATGCCAATAGCTTTTTAAAAAGGGGACCGGCATCACCCTTTACATGTCCCAAGATTAGATGCGTGTTATGTTTCTCAAATGCTTCATTAAGTGAGGAGAAGTGCAACATGCACATTGCTGCGTCATTTTTGGCCCAAATTTGGTGCGGTAACCAATCATTATTTAAATAATGTTTACATATTTTGTTATTTCCTGTACCAAAGGGTAGAGCTAATGGCCTTGTCAGATTCTTGTGCCAAAGTGATGGTATTGAGTAGAACAAG
Organism: Palaemon carinicauda; assembly: GCF_036898095.1. Lineage (NCBI taxonomy): Eukaryota > Metazoa > Arthropoda > Malacostraca > Decapoda > Palaemonidae > Palaemon > Palaemon carinicauda. The sequence continues at coordinate 107,079 of NW_027170882.1, forward strand.
TTTAGAGAGTTGAACATTGCCCTAATATATTGCCAACTATGTCATGCATACTTAATATGGTGTGGTCATTTATACATACTGTATTGGGTTATTTTGTTAACAGGAGTTGATTTGGATGTGTCTCTCGTTCATAATTTTAGGCTTGAATCACACGCAGAAGGCATAGCTTCTTTTTTATTTTGGTCTTCAATATTCTTTGGCTTTAGGTGGTCTTGTCTGGCTCTACTTCAGTATTGGTCGAAGCACATGCTTATGTTTGAAGCTTAGATCTGTAAAGCTATCATTTTATGTAGATTTTGTTACACCCAATCTATTAAGATTGACAATTGCTTTTCTTGATTAAGCACTGATGTTTTTGGAGAATCTACTGTTCCTTTGTTGTGCTACCTTGGGTCCTCTTGGTGACTACTGAGGTAGTGGCAGTAGGTGAGTCAGCAAATGAAGCTTCATTTGTGGTTGAAAACAGGAGAGGGTGGGCTGTGGCACCCTAGCAGTACCAACCAAACTCGGCTGAGTGCCTCGTCGGGCAAAGAGGAATGATGAGAAAAAAATCCTCTTTTGTTTCTATTTTGTGTCGGCTTCCTTCTAAAGTTGATTGAAGTGACATGGTAGATAGTTAGACTTTGGAGTCCTGAAAGGTCAAGAGTTTAGAATGAAAACTGTTCTCAAACTTTTATCATGAAACATGTTAGATAATCTCATTGTTTCTTACACTATTTTAGTATAAATCTTTGTAATCATTTTACACATTTCAGCTGGTTTCTAAGCTTAGAAAGTTGATGGTTAACAGACTTTCATGATTGCTAAATGTGTCAAACAAAGATTAGTTTCATACTCTTACTTTCTCATATTTCATATTGAAAGTTATGTACATAAAAATCATAAAAACTTATTGTTTTATGAAAAAAAAAATGTACTGTACAGAGTTTGTCAAAACTGAAAGCTTGATGCTGAAAGTTTTTATTTAGGAATATTGCATGAAACTTGATGATGGATATTCATTACTTTCTTGTTATCCTGGGATGCACACTTACAGTAATAGTTTTACCTGGATTTTCATGTTTGAAAACTATTGCATTTTAAAATGAAATCCAATTTTAATGAACATATTATTGCAAAAAAAGTCATTAGAATATTTCTATGAAATAGCAATACTGTATCAATATTCAGGAATCGTAAATGTTCGGACTAAGGTTTGAGACCCGCTGAAGCTTGGGGGGAGCCTATAGGTCTACCTACTGAGTCATCAGCAGCAATTAGGTAGCCCTCACTGGTCCTAGCTTGTGTGGAGAGGGGCCTTAGCTGATGACCATATGTATACGTTGTCAGTCTCAAGGTCATTGTTACTGTCCCTTGCCTCTGCCATTTATGAGCAATCTTTAAACTTGCAGAAGTTATCTGTCAACTTTGTTACAAAAACTACAGTAATATCTTGTTTTGACTACAGATTCCATCTCCATCATAAGCTCTTCAAAAGTCTTTCATTGAGAAATTTAAGATTTCTACTTTATTTGAGAGATTTTAAATGTTATATAGTACTTCAACTAATGTACAGTACATATCAGGAGATAGTTTGCAGTAGGGAAGAGTACTGAATAAATTGGCTGTTCCTTTTAGAAATGATCAGATCTTGAGACAGTTTTCTTTTTGAAATGTAAGGAATTTTGTTGAGTTTTGTTTTTATTCTACAAGACTTTTCCAGATGAAGCTTTTTCATATTGACTATAGCTTAATGGTAAAGGATGTCAGTACATCTAAGGTTTCAGTTAAGCTGAGACAAATTGAAAGCTCAGTACTGAATGACATTGGAGAAGTTACTGTACACATTTTAGAGTTATATTATTGGCTGAAAGTCTGTAGTTGTAGACTGCTAAGTTTATTTCTCCTTTGAGATCTTTTAGATAACTGCTTTGGGAAATACTGTATAGTTTAGATTTTCACATTGAATTTGAGTTCTGCCATGGAACTTTTTATTAATCAATTTAACTGTTCAGAAACTCATTTGAAGCCATATTGTCTTTGGTGATCCAGAAATATTCTGTATTTTTCTTTTTGGATGAAAGATATAAAAATTACTTGTCATTGTCAATCCTTTTCCAATGTTATACTCAAGCAATTGAATTCATTCTAGATTTTTTTCCCAGTCTGAGGATGTTTCGAGAGTACTTTCTCCCTGGCTTGAAGGATTTAATTAGTGCTTGTCCAAAATCTATTCCACTCAGGTCTTGTGTGATATGTTGGTTTTTTCTGATGGATTTAAATACGGCCAAAATTTAGCTTCATTTGCACAAAAAACTTGTAGATTAACTTTTCCCTGTTCCAAAGGTTGGTTTGACGCTTGCTTTTGATAAATCCATTATAGATTTCATTCTATCTTCCCAAAGGAATATGTATGCTCGTTGCAATTTTAAGTCTGATTCAAGTATCTTCTCCTGAGGATCTAAAAGATTCAGTTTCCCCAAGAACAACATACATCTACATGGAAGAAGCTAAATGCATCCTGTTTGCTCTCTAATAAAAACAGCTTCTGTGAGTATGGTGCTTGGTCTAGGTATCATGGTATTTGGAAGCTCTTCTTTAATTGTTCATTTCAAATGCTTTGATAGATTCGATAGCTGATTTTGATTTATATTTTTCTTTATACGTTTCTCTTTCTGTCGGTATTTGTTTCGAATACTACTCTCTCTAGATGCATGTCTAAATATTTGGCCACTTTTGTTATAGTGAGGATATTCTCCTGAGACCTTACAGTTTTTCCCAGGATCTTACTGTTTTAGAGACTTGGTGAAAAATGTTCTTTATTATTGCTCTTTTTGTAATTATTTTCATATTTCCTCGGGAGGAAGTTTCTCCATCTAAGAAAGGAAAGAAATTATCTGTTCTGTTTTGTTCAGTATCTTGATGAAAAGAATATTGCTTTCAGTGCAACTCAGGATGCAACATAGCACAAAGGCAATTGATTACTGTACTTTCAGCATTTTATTTTATTAGCTTGTCTTGAGATATGTGAACTTTATTCTTCAGCTATCAGTAAGAGGCGGTAGTCATTTTCATCGTCTGGTTTGCAACATTTTCTTTGTGCAATCATTTTAAGGAATGAATTCAGGTCCATTGTGCTTGTATAGAATTATTATACCTGTATCAATGCTTTTATGAACAGCTATTGATACAGTGAGTGTTGATCCATATTTCTCTTTTGAGTTCCGTAGCTCTGGTTGTAGCTGACTTATGTGCACAAGGAGGCTGTTAATTATTTGTTTGGTTCATTGTCTTGTATCCTCTGTACTTCATATTGCTGTCTATGGATATCATTAGATCTGCCCATTTGTTGATCTGAATTAGAGTAGCACTGTCCACTTCTTTGATTGTTGGTGCCACTAGTTATTTTCAGATCCTGGTCATTCTTATTTTTACTAATACACTATTTGTTCAAGGAATTTACATTAGCATTTCTGCCGTACTTAGTGTACAACTGTCATTTGCTATTTTGAAATCTTTTATTGCTTTGGGGAAATAAAGGCAGTTTTGCTAGTAATTGAGATGGACTTTGATGTCTTTTGACAGCTGGCATATTGTGAAGTTTAGGAAATTTCTCCTCAAACAGTTAGTACTTTTATACTTCTGTTAATTTAGTGGGAAATACATTGAAATCACCTGCTTCATTGTACATACCAATGCTCAGTGGTGGAGAATTTACAACGGCATGTTTCAGATCATGTTTCGTATTCTAGAAAGAACAAACAAAAATTATATTTGTCACTAAACACCAAAGGCATATAATAAAAATTTCTCTCTCAATCCTTGTTAGAAGTGTAAGATGGTGTAGAATATTGTCCTTGTCACTGTGCGCTTTGTTTCGGATCACAGCTGTGATACGGTGGAACTTTGAGGTCTGGAGGAAGTAGTGTTCTGCACTCTATGACATACTTATTGTTTCCAAGTTCAACAAGCTTTTTTCAAGAAAGCTATTTATTGCTAACTCACTTGAAATGTCCCTTCTAATGGGATGTAGTCTAAGGATTTACCCTTCTCTAAATGATCGCAATTTTGCTTTTCTATTATTACAAGTCTTAGATTTGAATTTGGATTTGTAATACCTAATTAAGGTTGACTATGATGTTAGTCCCTGCTCAGTTGAGATCAGGATTTCTTAAGTGTTGGAATCCCATTGTGCTTTCATTTTCTTGGTGTTGATTGTCTAAATCCAAAGTACAAGTCATTTTATGTTGTGTTTAGTTGGGTTTTGGAGACATCGTGATTAGCTTTATTTGCCTCGTGTGGGTTGTTTAATCATTGTCATTGTAGGAAAATGATTAACAATGATCCAAGCAATTGCTTTTGGCTCAGCTCCCATTCAAGAAGTTGTTGGACTGTTGCCTCTAAGGAAGAAGGAAAAACAAACAGCAGGAAAGAGGGTAGTGCTGGAAACTTTAGCAGAAGTTGATCCCTAATATATTGATGATGCCCTCTGTTCTCTTTATTTCTTTGAGGAAGAAACTTATTGTTTCCTTAGAGTAAAGTACTATAGGCTAGTCCAGTTGTATGTGGAGCTGATCTAGTGGTCATAGAAATTTCCATAGTTCATGAGTTTCCAGTTGAGTAGCTAGTGCATTTCAGTGCAATGTTTCTTAGATAGAAAATTGCCTGGATGAGTTTCATAAACTTCTCAGTCTTCCAGTTGAATATCCCGGGTCTCACGCTTATTAACAAGTGATAAACTTGCTTCGTCCTCTCGTGATTCTCCGACGTTCTCCTCTTAGCTTTGCTCTTTATTTTGCTTCTAAGAAAGCTCCTTTATGGGTACTCAAGTATTGTGTTTCTCACAGAGCAGTGAAATGCATTTGATATCTATTTTTGCTCTGACAGTAATTCCAAAGTACTAAATGTTCTGTGAGGTATCACATCAGTATGATACCGTTTCAGAATTTCAGTTTGAGTACCCTTTCTTAGGTTTTGTTGACACAGAATGAGCTCAGGTTAGCCTAGTACATTTAACCTCAATTTAAGAAAGATATTTGTATTATAACCTAAGCATCTTTGTCATCTGCTTTGTATGAATGACATGGCCTCCAATGGGGAAATGAGAGTAGCTATATTTTCCCTTTAGTTTGCTTGAGAGGAAATTGCTGAGGATGTCTCTTTTTGTTGCACAGCTTAGAAAGAAATCTGTTCTTGATTATTCTGGCAATATTTTTTCACATCAATGTCTTGGTTTTTTCTTTTGGTTGTTGGGATTTTATCCATAAGTTTTATCTAATTGTGACAAGTCTAGAAAAAAATTGGTCTCATTTCCATGAGTTTACTCAATTCATAAAGATTCTTGTTTGTTGGAGCAACTTAAATCTGCTTTTCAAAATTGATGGTGCATCAGGGTTTGCTTTCAACAGAGTCTAGGTTATTGAAATCCCTCGAGATGAAGATAGCAATCATGTTATAAGACAAATTAAGGCCAAACATTTATTAGAGACAGCCATTTGCTCAAGAGACCACAATTTAGAAGGGCACATTTCAACCTTATTTTTATCTTTTGGTTTACAGAATATGCAGGAAATAACTTGAATATGTAAAAACATTTAGATTTAATGTAAAGGTCAGGCAGTCACCCTCCAAGGAAAGTACTGACAGATGCATTTTGGTATTTAGGGTTTACCTTAGTACCAATGCCATGTCTTTCAGTGCCCCCTCGAAGGGTGCGCTGCCTGTGCTAACTCGTCGGTGTAGGGGAATGCGACGTCAGTCCGATCTGGCACATAGCCGGCTGGGGTGAAGCCGGGGTGTCGGGGTAGTACCCTGCATTTGATGTCATCCCCTTTTCCGGAGTCTTTTTTTGCATTTGAGAAACATCGCACGAATTTTAACCTTGGTTGTGTATTTGGTCTTGCTGCTTTCTATAAAGCTTTTTCATCCAGGTATATTGGACTGTACTTGAAATGAGGACTCCTGTCCTCAGTGGTGACTTGAGACACTAAACTGAACTATAAATGTCTGAACTTTAATGATAATTCGTTCATGTTCAAGGGTTTAAATTGGGATATTTTAGTCTTTTGTTTCTTTGCATTTAATGAATGATGGCATTGATAAGTTCATACTTTAATGTCAGTTGTAACGTCAGATACAAGTTTAAATATTAAAGTTTCTTTTGGGGTTTTAAATGTTACATTACCAACAACTTAAGTTTAATTGAGATAACACCTGAAATTGTTCTTATTCGGACCAAATTAAAGATATATATCCACTTGAAAAGTAGTAGAGAAACACTTTGATATAATCCAGATAATCTTAAATCCAGAGAGACATTTGCCAGACATTAAATGTTGTGTTTAAAGATTAATTTGTACTTTGACAAATGTTGCTTTTATGCAGTTTAACATATTTTGGTTATTAAAATATTGTTGCTCTCAAAGATGTGTGGAAGAGTTACGGCTACTATTTCTGCTTTCTGAAGGTTCTAGTTTTGTAAACTGGACTTAGATTCTAGGCTATGCAGTATATTATACAGTTAGGATATGTTAACAAAACTGAATTGCCTTGAAGTGTCTTATAAGGAGTTAACTCTTAAGTCCATGGTAACATTATCTAAGTACTGTACTGATTTTTAGAACATCAGTCTCCAGGTATAGTTAAGCAGGATTCCCTTTGATTGGCAAAGTTATTCAAATGGTATATGAAACTGTAATGTCAAAGATGTTCTTAGATCACTGCAAGGAATTAAAAACCTTACTTCTATTTGTTGCTTCAGATAAGTGATGATTTTGAAAAGCAAGACTAAATGGAACTTTAAAAACTGATAATTGAGTTACAAAATTCAGAATTTTCCTTAAGATTCTGTGTTCAGAGATATTTTTGGTACTGTGGTATACTGAAACACTTAGAATTCCTTCTAAGTATTCTCTCAACAAGATAAAAAATTGTCCGCAGCAGCAGTTTCTAGTTATGATATTCCTGAACTTTAATTATCATTTGTTACAAATGATACCCATTTCCTTAAATTTTAACCAACTGGGAGATGTCCCAGTGATAGTCTGCTTCCAGTAAACAAGGAGTTGTCATACAATTTCAACTTCTCCATTCGGAGGAATGAGAATGTCACCGTACTCGTCACAGGAGACGTTACGGGACTGGTTGGCTTCTATATAAGGTTCTCTGGTATGCTGGGAAGCAGCTAGAGCCAGCAAATGCAACTTCTATGAGGTCAGCCCCTTATTTGGGGGGGACACTAATATGTCCGGAAAAAAAAAATAAATAAAAAAAAATTTATTTTTTTATTTTGTTATAATTTACCTTTGTATTTTTATGGGAAATAAAAGTTTCTTTTTCTAAATTTTTCCTTTATTGTCTTCCTTAATTTTTTTATACATAGAAATAGGAGATTTTTTAAAGTTCATTTTCACAATATAAGCATAAGGTTTTTTAACATAGTACAATTTTACATAAACATCATGATATATATATATCTTGCATTTTTATTTTAATCGCCAAAACTCCTGTGTTAATAGATTAAACTTAACTTTATTGGTTAAATAACTGACTTACAGTAAATAACTGCATTGGTTAGAGGGTATCTCAGTTTGCATTTTAATTTCCAAGTGTTTACATTTCATTACAAGAATAATTTGCATCACTGTAAACTTATGTATCATGCATTTGAGGTAATAGTCCAGCAAATTTAGCAATTGTGGTCAAAGTTTTGGATGTAAAATCATGGTTTTTGCACAACTGACTAGAGAGATCTAGTCAATGACCCACAAAGAATCCTTTGTATTCATAAGTACATTTATGGGACTTCGACTAGCTCTCTCCAGTCAACTGTGGAAAAAAAAATGCTTTTACATCCAAAACTTTGACCACAATTGCTAAATTATGTGGTCTAATAACTCAAATGCATGATACATAGTGTACAGTGATACAAATTAGTCTTGTAATGAAATGTAAACACTTGGAAATTAAAATGCAAACTGAGATACCTTCCAACCAATGCAGTTATTACCATAAGTCAGATATTTGACCAAAAAAGTTAAGTGTATAAATCTATTAACACAAAAGTTTTAGCAATTAAAATAGGAACAAAATTAGTCTAAGAGCATTTACACAAATATTTCACTGGATTTTATCTTGATAGAAATCTCTTTTGACTTTGGCAATATTTAAAATTGAAGAAACAATCAATCTAAAGAAATTTTACAATAAATATTTTACTGGATTTTAACCTGATTGAAATTGGTTCTTACTTTGGCAAGAGATTTGGCACCATCTAAAAGTGGACTAACATAATTAGTCTGAAGAAATTTTACAATAAATATTTTACTGGATTTTAACCTGATTGAGATTGGTTCTGACTTTGGCAAGAGATTTGGCACCCTTTAAAAGTGGATAAACATAATTAGTCTAAAGAAATTTTACATAAATATTTATATGACAAAGAAAAGGGGGCAATAAAGATGGATAAATATATCTGTTAGGCATTTGGTGAAAACAAAGACATTTGAAGACTCTCTCTTACATGTACACTCCCTAACTTACTTATAGAGTTTCCATAGTTAATAAACACTATGACAAGAAAATTCGTATGATACCCAATTGTTCGTACAACATGATCATTATACTAAATTTCATTTAACCTTTATCATAAATTCCTTCTCTGATTGACAGGGATTTTGACATAGGGAAAATATATTTCTAGGCGAAGGACCTGCCTTGCTCCGTGAAATTCTCCTTATAGCACCATTTCTAAGGTATAAATGCTGCTAAATATACCAGAGAAAAAAAGTTGCATGGAATGCCAGGAATATACCCAGCTCGCTCACCCTAATAGGGTGTCTGTATAGTAACTGGAGCGTGTTAAAGCCCCTATCAGAGGTCCCTTACCAATTCGTCTTCTCCTTCCTCAACATCTCCCGTTACTACGAGGTGCCATTCTACATCTGACTACTGCCCGCTATTACCACTCCCACCCACGCGCCTCCCATCATTCCATTCTTAACACCGTGATATCCACACGCGTTCTGTGTTCGTAGCCTCATTTTTACCATGTTGTGAAGATGTCTGAACTTTTGGAGACTCCTACTCCCAAGTCAAGTATTGCAATTATCTCTTATTTTGATAATTCCAGGTAGCGACAGCTTCAGACATCAAATTTAACTTTAAAATCTGAAATACAAAATAAAATACCATAAAAGATATGTCAACTTTGTAGTGGCTGGGAAATAAATTTATGTAAAAAAAAAGAAGGCTTTGCCAAACTATATTTGTTCAATTAATCATTTCTTTAGACATTAGCATGTTGAATACAAATATATATCTACTTTCCATAAAAAAATTACAATCAAAAACATATAAGCAAGGTTTTTAATTCACTAATTTCAGATTTGAATGGTAATTTCAGTTTGCGCTTAAAAAGCACCGAAGATTCAAGTAAACTTTTAAAAATCTAAACTTGTCTTAAGGATGTGAATTGATTCTCTATCAAAGCAAGATGGTGAATAAGCTAAATGAAAGTAGAACATCTCTAAATCATAACATCTCTACTATCATAACTACTGTGCATAAACAGATTACATATTGACATTACTCAGAAAATTGTACAAATTAATCAGTAGAACTTAGCAAATATGACTATTTTCTTAAGAGGTACAGCAAATTATATGACAATTCAAGAAAACCTATGCAATAATATTTCTGGTAACTTCTCAGGTAAACAATTACAGAAAAGAAAAATAAAGTAACTGTTATGGTAACTTCACAAATTTCTCAAAACAAGGAGAGAACTTGAAAAGTTTAAATAATTCTTGTATTTTACTAAACTTTTCATTAAAAAAGTTTGAAGTACTACAATTCTGCAACTTTAGACCAAGGTAACAATTTAAATGACTCAATGACAGACAATTTCAAAAGGAAACTGGAAATTGGGACCAAAAAACATTAAGGAACTGGTCCCACACAGTACAAAAAAAGACCCATTCCATGATTACAAAGTCAATCGACATTTTTAGGCACAAGGAGGAGGCAGAGACTAGCCGCTTAAAATGACACAGGATAGACATCAGTGGTGTGAAAACGCAACCCTATACATCTCTTGGGCTAAAACAGAAACTGGACGGCTATTTACAAAGACCCGAAAGGGATTATGATGAAAGTAAGAAAACATAGAAACAGTGATGACCAAAAATAGCGATGCTATGCAGAGCCTTCAGAACAATCTAATCCGATAAGCATAAGGCAAAGGGTGAAAGGTCCTCTCTATACACGATACCCTATTAAGATTAAAAATTGAGGGAACTTTATATAAATCTCTTGAATGACAGAAGATTGAGAAACAAGGCGACATCTTTTAAGATTTGACAGTAGAGAGAAATAGGGCACCAGTTTCATGTGGGATTGTGATGGGTGCATTTTAATGCAAACTTTAGAAACAAGTTTCATGACTGAGTGGCATCAAAAATAATAATGCTATGCCATTATAATTTCAAAAGAATATTCTTACTGTACCTAGTATTAAGGGCACCAGAGAAATAATGTTGAAATCTGCAATATTATCCCAACCTGTAAATTGACACGTCAGCAAAGGACCCTGCATGGAGGGCATGATCTAAATGGAAACGAGAATACTAAACCAACAGACGGGATTTAATATAGTGGCCTTTCAGTGAGATTAGGATATACAGTATATGCAAAAGCAACAACAAAAAGTCAACGAAAAATATAAATCAGGGAATTTGCAATAAAATATCTAGTAATACAGTATTACAAGTTAAACGTCAGACAACCAAGTAGAAATGAAAAGTGATGAGCAGCTAAAGATTGCAAATTTAAGGTAATTAGTATTTTTCCTAACCATACAAAACCCGACACTTTTAATAGTACAGTGAACCCTCGTTTATCGCGGTAGATAGGTTCCAGACCCGGCCGCGATAGGTGAAAATCCGCGAAGTAGTGACACCATATTTACCTATTTATTTAACATGTATATTCAGACTTTTAAAACCTTCCCTTGTACGTAGTACTGTTAACAAACTACCCTTTAATGTACAGAACACTTAATGCATGTATTAACGTACCCTAAACTAAAACAGGCACAAATATTAAAGGCGACTTTATATCATGCGTTTCCTAAACACGCCAAAAAGCACGATAAAAAATGGCAACCAATGTTTTGTTTACGTTTATCTCTGATTATAATGAAGAAACAAACGCATTTACACATCTGTGTATAGGTTAGTTTTTGCATTGATTATATTGATTATTCAGTACAGTATGTTGATTTGGTTATTACTAATGTTTTACTTAATTTTTCTTAGGACTTCCAAATGAAATGTTTTTCTTTATGACGCCGCCTGAAACGACGGCGTCATAAAGTACGCTCAGTAAACAAACTAAGGAATTTAACGCGCATGATGAAAGTGATAAATAATGACATTACAGTAAAAGCCTTTATAAAATATGTTATTACAAATATTATTTACCGTATCTATATAAAATCATACATACATAGCAAAGCAGGAAAACAATCTATGAGAGAGAGAGAGAGAGAGAGAGAGAGAGAGAGAGAGAGAGAGAGAGAGAGAGAGAGAGAGAGAGAGAGAGAGAGAGAGAGAGAGAGAGAGAGAGAGAGAGAGAGAGAGAGAGTGTTGTTTTACATACGTAAATGTAAATTTAAAAAAAAAATAGCCCCATTTCATATAAAATAGATTACAAATATTTTACTTTATCATATTACAGTAGTCTGTATAATACTGTAAAGTTCAGTACAGTATGTTGTTGTTATAGGCGTGGCGATGAAATTCTCACGAAACAAAAACACGCCATTTGATTACAACAGCTGATTCATTCTCTCTCTCTCTCTCTCTCTCTCTCTCTCTCTCTCTCTCTCTCTCTCTCTCTCTCTCTCTCTTCTTCGTGTTATACAATACTTACATTTAGATGAAGAAACTAAAATTAGTTTTCTTAGTGTCAATTAAATACAAAACGAAAAAATTAGGCCGAGTCTACATCCATTTCAATCATAGCTAAAAATACGGCATCCGATTTCATCAGCAAACCACTATTTTTTGGGAAATATCATTTTATTCTAGAAAATTGCCACTCTTTAAATAGTTAATTGCACATTAAGAAAGCGTGTACTTTTGTTTTTAAATTTCGGGTGTGTTTTAAAAATCGAGTATTGTTGACTTCTTTTTGTTTTACTTTTGGCTGTGATTAGATCAGCTGTCATCTAGCTGCCGCTCTTGAGTGTGTACAAATACACTAACAAAGTATCGTTTATACCATTTCTTAACTTATTCAAACCGTCTACAGTATACAGTTGATATTACATAAGCACCAATGTGTTATAACCTATCAAATTTTTTTTGTTTATTACATTTAAACCCCCCCCCCCTCTCTCTCTCTCTCTCTCTCTCTCTCTCTCTCTCTCTCTCTCTCTCTGTGGGCTACTTTTCACTACCTCCCATTCCTTACCTCTCTCTATCTCTCTAACAAATGATATCTTTGTTGCTCCTCAAAGTTTCATCTATATTGAAAATCAATCATGATTCAATTTTCCTTACTTTCTCCAATCTCGCACCATCGGTCACATCGCGGTATTTTCGATATTTCCGGAAAATCCGCGATATATGTATGTACATGGGTTATGAAAAAAATCCGCGAAGTGGTGAATCCGCGATGGTCGAACCGCGAAGTAGCGAGGGTTCACTGTAGTATGACAATCTGCGCAGCTGAGCAACTGTTAAACTTTAACGAGGTAAACATAGCCGCTCATTGGGTGGAAGGTGAGGCAGCTCAGCCTTAACTTTGACCTTTGGCCGAGGTGCCTGCGAGGTGTGTGAGGAGGGCTCTGCAACTTAAGTGTGTAACAAACCATCAATTTTTAATGGGAGATTTATCCTGAAGGGGAAGTTCTGAAGACCAAAACTGGCGAGGCGAACCGACCCAGATACTCCGCACTGTGTGTGCCTTCACTCTCGAGGGTCCAGTGCCTTGCACCTCCAAAGAGTGGTAGGAATGTCTTATAGTTTTTAAAAGCCAGAAGGAAAAAAGTGTTTTTGGAGATCATTCTCTTAAGCTTATGATTCAGAGCTATGAAATATTCTCTATTGATTTAGCATCTCAAAACGCCCTCACAGAACCGTAGCAGATAGTTTTGATTGCTAGAATCCCATATTGACAGGTCATCTGTCCTCACCACAAACTGTGGGAGATAAAGAGAAGGAAACCTTCCAACCTTCACAATGATCAATGGCATATGAGTGCTGTGTAATTATCAGACTTGCTTCAACAAGGCTAACACATTCAGGAATCCCCACCATAAATACATAAATACTTTCTGGTACGAGGTCCAAACTACACAGTCTAAGTATTCACAACAAACCAACCTAGTATGGTGTCCTTGACTAGTACAGTTTTGCTGATCATGGCGATACACAAACCCTTTCACCAGATTCAAGTATCCCCATGATGCAGAGGTGTGCTTACCTCCTTGAGTGTCCATCAGTGTCGATACTACCACAGCCGCAAGAGTTAGGATGGGGCGAAAGGTTACTTAAATTCAGCTCACAAATCAGGTATTAATAAGAAACTGATGAGTTGATACCATAACACTACTGTTGAAATATAGCTTCTACACCAATTATTGGGCGACAACCACTACAAGGCCTAGAGAGCAGGTGTCTAGGATCTTTTATGCAACATTTATCAAATAGGAAAGGTAATTTTCCTCTTCCAAGTTCCTGCCAAAAGCACCTACGATATCCAGTGGTTTTAGTGAAAACAATCTTGGCGGCAAGACCACGGATATTATGAGCCCTGGGTGAAGAGCTCCAAAGGGATGGAGGCCTCATTATAGTCTTTTGTAATCAAAGAGAAACTAATTTTTAGTTACTCTCTTTCTTTTACCCATTGTTGACAAATAAGTTGGAGACACTGGGTTCGACAAGGTTCAGTCTTTATCAAATAGAGATGGACTGCCCTAATAGGGGATAGTAGTAATTCAGTCCCTTCTCGAGTGATGAAAGTCAGATCAGTTGACACAAAGAGGTGGATTCTGGATCTTGCAGGAAGCTATGGTCGCAGCAAGCCCATGAAAATTGTGAACCCTGAGAGGAGGCTAGGTAACCCGAGGGTTTGAAGGCTCTCCAAACAGCCTCTCTCTCCATGTCTAACGAGTGGTTATTGCATAACGCTAAGGTTGATGAGAGAACAAAAATGTTATGGGCTTTTACCAAAGATATAAACTCTCATAATCGCATCCCCGTGACCAGGAGATTGTGATCTTGGACCCGCCTTTCTTGTTTTGAATTGTGCTAACAAACAAAGATATGGAAGGACAGGCGGCAGGGAGCATTCTCTTAAGGTATAAGTAAACTGCCCTTACAGGAAAAAGTAAACTGTGCAAATCATCAGTTACCTCCTTAAATGACAGTACTGTAGAGGAGTGAAATCTGGTATCATAATTAGAAAGAGTTTGGATCTTGGCTACAAATTCTATAACAAAAGTAAATGACAGATCTTTCCACCCTCTAGAGTGTGAAAACAAAAGATAGGTCATGTAGTTTGCTCACTCTTTTTGATAAGGCTATAGCTAAAAGGAAGACTGTCTTTAGTAGTAGATCTTGATCTGAAGTCTTGTTGAGGGGAGTAAGAGGTGCCATTATGGTACCTGCTGAAGCCATAGTTGCTGCATTACCACGTATATATATGACTCGGGAGGGACAAAATTGCCTGAAGCTACTTTAACTGATATACAGTATGGACAACCATAGCAAAAGTTATGTTAGTATTTCCATTTCTAGATAGGCCTGAAAGGGCAAAGGTCATCATTATCATTACTATTATTACTCACTTAGCTACAACACTAGTTGGAGAATCAGGATGCTACGGGCCCAAGGGCTACAACAGTGAAAATTAGCCCTGTGACGAAAGGAAATAAACAGACTACAAGAAACTATAAAAGAGACTTATGTCAGCATGTTCAACATTAAAAAATTCACTGCAATCTTGAACTTTTTAACCCTGGATAGGTACGGTCCTCGGACACCCCTTTAAGGGTATACTCGGACGCGAACGACCCCGACGCCAAAAAAAATTCTTGAAAAATCAGTTTTTGCAGTAACCTCCTTTTTTCTTTTGCCAAAAAAAACTTCAATGAATGCTTAAAACAACTGTAAAGATAAATACTACTCATCTGCAGAAAAACTATTTATTATAAATATTTTTAAAAATTAAGTAGAAAAAAAAGACCTGACATAAAAATTCATAAAAAAAAAAGTTTATACATATATACACAAATCCTTTTAGGAATTGATTCTTGAATGTTTAGGACACATCTTGATGTATTTTGGATGAAGTCAGACCCATGGAGGTGAAGATCTGAAATGAGAAAAAAAGGGTAACTTTTTTTGGCCAAAAAAAATTGTCCAAATTTCATGAATTTTTTTGGGTACCCAAATGAAATAGGAAGTGGCTAATTTTTTTAGGGAATAAACATATGTTATCCTAAAATAGAAATATGTAAAAAAATCTTCATTATTTTGTAAATTACATTTATATCAGGGGCCATATCTAAAGGTAATTTTTTGAGTACTTGGAAATTTTGTAAAAAAATACATATATTTAATATATAATATGATATTTATGCAGGTAAAAATATACCAAAATATCACAAATTCTATAGGGAACAAGAATATATATAGATAGGGCAGCTTACGCTTCGGATATGTCCACAAAATGGCCGCCAACCACACTGACTCAGACTCCCTAATCTGCCACTTGAAATGTAGGAAGGGTATGTCAATTTCAAGGTGTTATTTACTAATCTAATTATTATTGGATATGCATAAAAATTGTATGGTGGGTTGCTGGATAATTGTCGATTATTTTCCGACTATAAAATTAAAATTCTGACCCAAAAAAAATTTTTTGAAGGGAAATAAAATCGAAAAAAAAAATGTAAAACAATATTTTAGCTAAAAAAATTTGATGATATTCAATCAAAAAAAAAGTAAACAAAATTTTCCGACAAATAAACATCTAGAGGAATCATTACTCTGTGATAGTTCCTTAGTACGTAGTAATTTTGAAAGAATTGGGAAAAAACGAAAAAATGGCAATCACCGGAAAATCGAACACATACCTATATATACGCCATATCTGGCTAAAAAAAAGATAGGCATGGGTAGCCAGATCATCTAGAAACACTTTCCAACACTATAAAAATATAAGTTTTGCGACACTACTTGCCAATTCCTTACGGTAACATGACTAAGCAAAAAAATGCAAAACAAATAAAAAGGGGCACTCGTGGAAAAATGGCCATTCTAATATACGGCATTTCAGAAAAAAAAAATTTCAGCCACGTGCTAGGCAAACCATCAAGGCATATTTTCCGACAAATAAACATATAAATGAAATATTACTCTGTGATAGTTCCTTAGTACGTAGTAATTTTGAAAGAAATGGGAAAAAACGAAAAAATGGCAATCACAGGAAAATCGAACACATACTTATATATACGCCATATCTGGCTAAAAAAAAAAATAGGCATGGGTAGCCAGATCATCTAGAAACACTTTCCAACACTATAAAAATATAAGTTTTGCGACACTACTTGCCAATTCCTTACGGTAACATGACTAAGCAAAAAAATGCAAAACAAATAAAAAGGGGCACTCGCGGAAAAATGCCCAACATTCTAATATACGGCATCTCAGATAAAAAAAAAAGACATGCACGTGTTAGCCCAACCATCAAGGCACACTTTCTAACACATAAACATGAAAAAAAAATCAATAATATACGGCAATTCCTTACTACGTAGTAAATTTTTACAAATACTGAAAAAAAAAACAGAAATTGGCAACCGCAGTTAAATACCCAATATACCAATAACTACGTCGTATCTGACAAAAACAAAATCACGCATGGGTAGCCAGATCATCTAGACACACTTTCCAACATTAAAAAAGCAAAAGTTTTACGACACTATTTCGCAATATCTTACGGAAAAATGACTTGGCAAAAAAATTAAAAAAAATTAAAAAGGGACACTCGCGGTAAAATGCCCGACATTCTAATATACGACATCTCAGATAAAAAAAAAGACATGCACGTGTTAGCCCAACCATCAAGGCACACTTTCTAACACATAAACATGAAAAAAAAATGAATAATATACGGCAATTCCTTACTACGTAGTAATTTTTACAAATATTGAAAAAAAAACAGAAATTGGTAACCGCAGTTAAATACCCAATATACCAATAACTACGTCGTATCTGACAAAAACAAAGTCATGCATGGGTAGCCAGATCATCTAGACACACTTTCCAACACTAAACAAGCAAAAGTTTTACGACACTATTTGGCAATATCTTACGGAAAAATGACTTGGCAAAAAAATGAAAAAAAATGAAAAAGGGGCACTCGCGGTAAAATGGTCCTCGTGGTGATGAACGACATTTTAACTAAAAAAAAAAACATGCACATGGTAGCCAAACAATCCACCAAGACTTTCCACAACTGATAACCTATACAAGTTGCACCATTCTACGACAATTTCATAATACGTAATAACTTTGATAATTATGCAAACTACCTCAGAAGGGTAAACTCGGACGCGAACGACCCCGACGCGTCTCAGAAATCGGGGAAGGAGTACAGCTACAGCAATGCACATCTGGACACTACTAGAGCGTGTAGGGGAGACACCTCCTGCAGGTCGATCACCCACAAATTCAGTCACAGGGGTGAGTCACGTGAGAAAAACCTGTTTTTTTTTGACGCTCGGGGTCGCAAACGACCCACCGTACCTATCCAGGGTTAAATTCCACTAATTCAAATAGCTAAGGAAGAAAATTCTAGTATACTGTGTAGTGTTGAGCTTCATGATAGAGAAAGCATGACTATTAGAATTAACTGCATACCTAGTTTTAAAAGAGGATGGTAATGTCCAGGAAGATGTGAATGCAAAGTGTAGTAAAAATTATGAAAAATTTTATGCAACATGCATAGGCTAACGAACTAACTGAACAACAGTGGAAGAGATTAATTTTTAGACCAGAAATAAGACAACAAATAGACCTCAAGTTCCTGTCCTAAAAGTTGAAATGAGATTCAGCAGCTCAGGAGATCAATACTAAAACAAGACAGAATGAAAGAATTAAAACACTTCTTCAGAATATGTTGATCACCAAAAATCTTGAGAATTTCTTAATACACCAACATTTTGTGCAATTGAAGAAGAGAAAGACCGAATGAGTTTCTCAAAAGTAAATTTGCTATCAAGAATCACACCTAAAATTTAAAGTTATACACAAATAAAGAAACACGACAATTACAGAGCGCCTGTCCTCGCCCTACTTACAATCATTTTGAGTTTTGTTAGGGTTCAACTTCATGCCCATAATTTGCACCATGCACTAATTTTAGCTAAATCTTTATTATGGTAAACTCAAATAAGGATGGATTTGAAAGAGAAAGGCCAGAAGTTTCAGCAGAGGAAGACACAAAAGGGGAGGAATCCGACACCTATCTGATTTTTCCCAAATCATACAAAATTCACAAGTTGAGATAAAGAAGCAATGCTTACCATGACAGGTGCCAGAAGGACATTCCTCCAAGATTGGGGCAAGTTCTCATATTCACTTGAAAAATACTAATCCCAAATGCACAGAAAGCAAAGAAAGAGCGCAAAGCACAAAGCAAAGCATAGCATGGACTACATCGAAGCAGCGTCTGATTGGAACGGCGACCCTGATACAGTCTCTAGATGCTACGACTTAAGAGGCAGTAAATGCTGATGTTGAATGACTAGGTCATTCACTAGATGTGCCCTGTGTTATGACAGCTCCTCCATTTCAATAGGTAGGAGTTAGCATTTCCATATGCACATAGACCTTCCCCTGCCAAGAGGGGGTGGGTAGACTTGACCTGATCAACCTCAGAATTTTCTTTATCTGAAAACTGCTTTATCAAGACCCTCATGGTGTATATTTTGATTAGAGTGTGGTACTCATAACATATAACGTGCACTTGGGTGGCTCAGTAAGAAACCACCTCCCAGTCACCTGAGCACGGAGAGGTTCTTCATAGCCAACACTATGGCAGATAAGATGCATATCCTCATAAAACCTAATGCTTCACCTGGATCCAAATGTCTACGAATCTGATAATTATAAATAAGAATGATCTGGATCTAGGCCCAGCTCCTGACGGGACTGGTTCCTATTGAAATAAATGTATTTGAAACTCTTCCTTCTCTGGAATGTCTTGCCATTCATGGCAAGAGACTGACTCGGTCATGTTACGTTCTGGCAAAAAAGATTCTTAATATGACTTTGAAGAAATAAAAGAATAATGATCACAAAGGAATAATGAACATTGGATCTTTGCAATATAACATTTCTGAAATAAGTCCCATTTTACCCCAACTTTCCACTTGAAAAATATTCATATTCACAATACTGTTGGCTAAAAAGAACTAAATCCTAGTCATTTAAGTGATAGCTGGTCACAATAAGAGGCAGGAGGATAACTCTTAGAATAAGAAATACAGTTTTGCACTTCCTTTTCTTATTAGATATTAATGTTATGTTCAAACCTCTGAAAACTGGAAAATTTTATATAATTTCATCTTTCCTAGCTATGCAACCCAGAGTTATTTAAAAGGGGTAACTACTAATGATGCTTTCTATTAAGGAGCAAGAGGACACTTGGTCACCATGTCTCTTCATGACACTCACCTGGTCAAAGGCTTACTGGGCAGTTGTGGTAGGGCCTTTGGTAATGACTCAGATTTATATAGCTACGAAAAATACGAATTGTTTAAAATTTGTTGTTTACTCCTACGCAGATAAAAACTTTTGAGTCATTTATATGGAGTTTTCCTTAGGAGGAAGGTCTCCATAAAGTTAAGAGGTATAACCCTTCCTCTCTCGAAAACCTAATTACCATGAGTAATAACAAAAGATCGACGCAAATCGTTAGAGGGCAGTATAGCCGGCTTGTTAAAAGGCAAGGCCAAACTTCCAATTCTCCTCAGGAGTGAAGTATCCATGAAGTTGAGTGTTCTACCCTTCCCTGATACAATTACTGTAAGTAACAGTAAGCAATCAAAGAGTACTGTCAGAGGACAGAGTATCCGGCTCACAACGAGGCAAGGCTGCTCGTTCAAATCCGAAATGGGAATCTTTGCCAGGGGTGAAGTATGAACATCAAGTGATACATATTAAAAGAACCATATTTTAGTATATCATTAAATACTGAAGGAATGAGGTGAAAACCCAAAGCAGGCTTTAAGTCCAATCAAGATCATCACCTGCCTTGAAATTCTTTAGCAAATAATGTCGAGAACTATTAGGCTTGAGGCTAGACCCAGATAATGTCCCATGAGAACTGACAGTTAGGTAATTTTTATAGTTTATTTATGACATTTGTTTTTGATGTTGTTAATAGTTTATATATGACATGTCCGTTTTGACGTTGTTACTTATTTTAGAATGATTTATTGTTAATTTGTTCTCTTCATTTATTTATTTCCTTATTTCCTTTCCTCACTGGGCTATTTTTCCCTGTTGGAGCCCCTGGGCTTATAGCATCTTGCTTTTCCAACTAGGGTTGTAGCTTGGATAGTAATAATAATAATAATAATACCATCATAATGCCTATCAAGAGGGTGTCCAAAGGCTTGAATGTGCCACCTTCAAAATAATTGTCCGAAGATGGGTTTTCCCTTCCATTCACTAGCTTGAGGACATGTACTACCGAGTGGTTTTGCAGAATGCTGAGGTTGCCTCAAGCCTACACATATTGTGTTCGAAGCCCTAGCGACGCTTCCCAAGGATGTATAAACTCTAAAGATAGTTTCTCTAGATCAGAGACGGTGTTTCTGAACACATTCTTTGAACCGGTCAAAACTCGAACAAAATGGTTTTGGGGTCTAGTATTACTAAGTAGTTTTGCAGAGCGCTAAGGTTACGGCAATCCCATATAAATTGTGTGCTTCGGGGGGGTTCCCTAGTGACACTGTCCTTAAGCATGCATAGATTCTTCTGAAAGTCTTTATTACTTATTGAGAGACTGTGTCACTGACTTATTTCTTCTGGAGTGGCCAGAGCTCGTGAACAAAGAGGGAGTGATATGTCTCAGCTATTTGTTCTATCAGAAAAACTAACACTGCTCTACAGGACAAAAAATTAGTTGTTCGTGAGATTGGGAACCTCTTTGAGAGACGCTAAAGTGAAAGAGGTAACCCGAGATCTTTTCCCACCGGAGTTTGGATTTGTTCATAGAACCAGAAACAGGAAAGGTGGCAGATCCACTGATAACATGTCAGTTCATCTGGGGGAGGAGAGTTCCAATTACCTCAAACAAGGAACCACTTCAAGTTCTAGAACTAGATCTGAACTTTAAAGATTGAGACGGGATCTGTTTCAAAATTGTCAAACAGTCCTTAACCCTTTTACCCCCAGGCTATTTGGAAATTTCAAACCCTTAACCCACAGGGGTTATTTTTTTCCAAGCACATTTTGCAGTATATTTTTTTTAAATTGCTCTAACAGCCTTAATTTTTGTCATAGAGAGGTCAGGTTGGTCTCATTCTCTTGGAAAATACCTGAAGTTTCTCAAAAAAAAAAAAAAAATATATATAAAATATGCAAAAAAAAAAAAAAATTTAAATAGCAGTTTTTTGCAAGGACGTACCGGTACGTCCATGGGGGTAAAGGGATGAGTTTTGTGAAACGTACCAGTACGTCCTTTGAGGGTAAAAGGTTAATCAAGTAGTCGTCTTGGAAGGTTCCTCACTCTAGAATAATCCCTAGTAAGGGTTCTATTTGACCTGAACAGTCTTTGTTGCTGACTAACTATTTCCAGGCAAACTACCATTGGATTCCTATGTGACACGTCAAGCAAACTCACTGCAACTAGTCAAATAGTGATTCCTTACAGCACTCTTTTATCGGTCCGGTAGTCTTCTTGAGTTTATCTTGATAAGTTTCAGACCTGGTGACAGTTTCTTATGTTTAAGAGGCTGTGGTGTCCATCTGACTTCGTTGGGTCTCCTGGTCTTAAATTCCTGAGTCAAAGGGGGAGGAGGACGTCAACCATTACCAAAGCATTGGTTGAGAACGTTGGGTGACAAGAAATCCGGCAAAATTAAAAGATTCAAGACAGGAAAACATTCAAGGGCAAGCTTAATTAGGAGGTATGGAGGACATAACTCTACTGGTCATACCTGGTTCATACTCGTAGATAGTTATGACCGCTCCTACTCGGTGATGACCCGACTCCGCAGGGGGAATAACTGGTTTAGGCCTCTCCGTAAACATCTATGCCAGGCTTCCTGACAGGAGTAAATGCGTATCTTACGGCCCTAAAAGTCCTTATCCATAAGCAACTTCTTAGCTTTTCCGGAGAAGCTATCTAGCCTCGGAAGGGAGTACCGAAGTCCTGTTTAACAGATGGATGGGAAAGACAGGAGGTCAACTTACGACTTCACAGTTGAGCTTTTATTCTTGCTACAACATGGTCCCCCAAGGATATGGGAAGCTAAGGTTCCTCTGATAGAGGAGGGGTTCTGTGAGCTCATAGTCTTGCAAGGCTAAACAAAACCCTCATCGAGGATACTCTCGTATATAGCCGAGACATAGCTTCTCAGGATGGGTAAATATTTTCCCAGAGAAATAAGGTTCCGTCATCTAAAATCTATTTTTGGGGATTATCTTTCTTTATGAAAACAGGAAAGTTTTCAGTTTATGGTCAGACATCTGACCGTCACCACGTAGGGCTGGCTCCATTCCATATTCTAGGGCCATTCCATATTCTAGAGAATTAAAGGGCCCATACTAACATAACCTAATTTTTCCATCATGATCTTGAGTCTAGTCAAGGGTAATGTTTGAGACAGTAGTCTTCTTCTCAGAAGGTCGTATCTTGAGAGATTTTCCTTCAGGTAGCCTTGGTAAGGGCTTGCATCAAGTACCTCACCAGAGCTTTGGGTACCCAACAGCCTGAAACCAACTTTTCTCTATTTGTTATCCCAACAACAAAATGAAAAAGTAGTGGGATAAATCCAAACGAAATCCTACCTCCTACTGTGAGGCTCAGTGAAATGGAAACTTGAACCAGGTTCTTCCCTTGCCCGCAGCTGGCATTAGAATACTCTTGAGGAAGTGGATGTCTAACACCGGAGGCCAGAGATGTCCTCCTCAACACAGTTAGTGGAGATGTATCTAGTCTAACCATGGTAGTGAAGGAAAGAAAAAGGGGAGATCTATATCCTGAACATGCTATATCAAGGTTCAGAGACTGGTCCTCGAACAATTTTACTATATCCTCCCGCACTTTAACGTCCACTCCCTACCTGTGGTAAGCCCGGGAACGCACATATTACTAGTAGGAGCCATTGAACCTGCAGCCTTTACCTTCCCATGGTCTGAGTAGTTTGAACTACTGGATATGACTGTATCTTACAATATTCTCTCTGTGGGAGCTGAGAGGGTGTCATACCAGTTCTTGTACCTCTTCCTTCCAAGGTAGTTTGTTCCCATCTTGCTATCTTTACTATTGCCGACTACCTCTGCCTGGGAGAGCAGATAAGGGGAATCCACCAAATCAGACTTATAACTCTCCAGGGGGCAGCTGTTCCAAGCCTCTGGCCAAGATTACATCAGACCTTTTTAAGACAGTTCCCTGAAGTGAAAGGATTTCTTGGGGGTTTGACCCTGCTCATGACAAATCTTCTAAGTGACTACGACATAACGATCCTTTTGATTTTCCGTAGTCGCATCACAGGATTCAGTATTGCTCTAGACCAATGGTCGAGCCATGAACAGGTATGGATCGCAAACATTGCTGCTAATTCTATGTTCACCATTTCAGTGCTTGAAAAAACGGAGGAGAATGTAGTTACGTCCTATATCTAGGCAGATGGAACTAGGCTAGTAAAGTTCACTTGGAACAGTAATGGTCTCTGAAAGACCTCAGATGGTGCAAATAAATTTCTGCTCAAACGGGGCCAGAGGTAGTAACCCTGGGACCTGTTGGCTTCAAGAATTCTCAGAGGCCGAGAGCTGCATGTTAAACAGGGTTACTCTCTCTAGTTTGCCTGAAGAGGTTTAGTCCGTACTCGAGTTCAGGATTCCGTGAAGGGGACTCCCCTGAGCAGACAATCGTTCATATCCACGGGGGGTCACAGTTTAGGCTACCACCTAGACCTTTTAGGGAGGATATCTCAACCTTGGTGTGTTTGAGAAAAGTCTCATGCCCAAACCCGCACATGATCTGACCTTGCGGGGAATACCCTGGGATTAGTTGTACGCTTGTCTTGCACCTGAAGAAAATCCTTCGTGTGCAGAAAAGTTGGCGCCCGTGATGACATCATCCCACACTGAGATGGCGAGGCGTAAGGCTTTATCTGGCTGAACAATGTTCCAGCCTGAATTCTGACAAGCGTCAGTTTCCGTAATTATCCTATTCAACTTCCCTACTCTAGTAGTTAAGGAAGAAGGTAAGTGAAAAGGAATGCATAGTTTGGGAAGCTTTGGGGTTTGGACGCAGCTGATGCGGTCCGACCACCGGTTGAGATATGACTGCTAAGAGAGCTATTGAATCCTTAGACTGGAGAGACAGTAATTCATTGGATCCCTCTCCTTGGTTCCAGTCCATTTCTATTTTTGCCTACACATACATTGAACAGTCTAGCTTATTCTTTACACAATCTTGTCTTTCCTCATACACCTGACAACACTGAGATTACCAAAATTCTTCTTTGCTCAAGGGGCTAATTACTGTACTGTAATTGTTCAGTGGCTACTTTCATCTTGGTAAGGGTAGAAGAGAAACTTTAGCAATGGTAAGCAGCTCTTCTAGAAGGTCACTCCAAAATCAAACCATTGTTCTCTAGTATTGAGTAGTGCCATAGCCTCTGTACCAAGGTCTTACTCTTGGGTTACAGTTCTCTTGTTTGAGGGTACACTCAAGCACACTATTCTACCTTTTTTTTTTTAATGGTGTGTTGGGCAGGCTTAATAGAAGGGCCATGGATGCCTGTTGGTTTACCAAGAGGTTGTCTTTTACTTATCTGTTTCTTTTTCTTTTCAAGACCATCCTTACTACCTTCCCGTTAGTTGAAGTGGCTATCCTGGAGGGTATTTAGCCTTGCATGGTGTATCGGCTCCTCTATGTTGACCAGTTTTTCGGATATTTTTTCTATATTCTATGAGTTTCATCAATTTCTTTATTTATAATTCTATACATATTGTTTTCGTTATTCTTGTTAATTTAGTTATCAAGTATGATGTATCTTATTTTATTACCATTAATTCTTATGCTGTCTGGAGACATTGAGCGAAATCCAGGGCCAGTATGTCTTGAATTTCGTCCATGTCATTTGCTATAATGCAATGTTTGTGGTCTTCACGCAAATTTTCAAGACCTTAAAGCTGCATCCAGACAGTAAAATATTCTTTAGGGCTCAAAAACTTTGGTTCCTAATATGATGCAATCATCTGAGCTTCTTATACCTGGTTTTAAGAAGCCAATAATTTTGAAAAGGGATGCCTTTCCTAGGACAAGGGGAATGGCGGTGTATATTAAGACCGAGTACCCAGCTCCTCATAAGTGCTGCTTTGAATGTGGATAATTTTATCTTTGATTGTATTCTTACCATTATGACTTAAGATACAAGATGATAGAAAGGCCCCTCTTGTCTTTGTTGACAATTTCAATGCTCTCCATAGGGAGTGATTAAATTCTGGTTCTCCTACCAATACATACATACATATACCAAGGCACTTCCCCCAATTTTGGGGGGTAGCCGACACCAACAATGAAACAAAACAAAAAAAGGGGACCTCTACTCTCTACGTTCCTTCAGCCTAACCAAGGACTCAACCGAGTTCAGCTGGTACTGCTAGGGTGCCATAGCCCAACCTCCCACATTATCCACCAATACAAGCAATTATAATTACACTTAGATAAGAGAAAACAATCGGAAGCGCAACCTAACCCGCCAACGGGAAAGGTGCTTCTCTCGTAAGTACACCGTTGGAGGCCCGTGAAAGGTGAACGGCCTTGAGAAGAGAAAGACCGTAGTCAATCTCTGAGAGGTCACACTCCATATGTTTCCCTTAGGAAGAGGGAAAGCGAAGACAACAGTTGAACGAGGAGGGTCCAAACGATGACGATTCCCCTGCGACAACCGAGTCAGCGGTAAGTTATCTGCCGATGGGGAAGACCGATGGACAAGGGGGGAGAGGTTGGAGGGGAAGGTTCCCCTGCCTTGCGCCAGAGTCTTGAGAACCTGTCGTTACGTATCACACGCACAGCACAAACACTGGAAAGGAAACTTACAACATTTCTACATATATAAATACATAAACATTAAGAATGTTTTGATATATATACATATATATATATATATATATATATATATATATATATATATATATATATATATATATATATATATATATATATATATTTATGTGTGTGTGTGTATATATATATATGAGATAGGAAAAAGTCAAAAGACAAAAGTTAATGGCAGTCCAAAATAGGCTAGGAGGAAGAGCAGATACAACCGGTCTCCATCCGAGCTAAAAGTGAGCTAAATCACCAGTGTGTGAATGGGAGCGTTAACAAGCTAACCCCGCTAACTACCGGTGTGGGTAGTTAACCCTCGCTAAATTTTAATGGGTCGTCATTTCAGCTTCGCAGAAAGTAATACCCCTAAATAGATAGCGTAGGTTTGTATTCCAGTACGGAACAACTTTGTAATACACAACAAAAAATGCAGCTGTTTCTAATCCACTGCAGGACAAAGGCCTCAGGTTTGGCGTTATCATGACACTGGCCACTGCAGACAGGTATTGGTGGCAGACTTTATCTTGCAAGACGTATCTTTAGTATCCATCAATATGATCTTGGTAGTTGCTGGGCCTGGCCTACCCGAAAAAAAATTAAAAAATCACCACCGTCGTCCAGTAGGCACGGACTTATCATCATCGTCCTCCTCCATGTTCTGCAGGCATCCATCTGAAAGATTTAAATTATTTTAGTTTTAAATTGTACAGTATTAGTAATACAGATAAATGCATTCTTATAAATAAATACCACTCGCCTATACTTCCTATCTTAGCCTTTTAAATAGTATACAGTATTAAGAATATAATGTACAAGGAAGTCCCATCTTATGACATGGGGCCACAAAAGCAGGCATTGTATGTATACTTTATAACACACACACTATACAATAATGACATTTCTGTTAACCCTTCATTGATGTTGTAGCCCGACACTTCCACTGGCCAGTTACTGACTTAGACCTCGATATTCTTTGGGCTAATTCTTAACATGTTAAACTACAAAATTACATGTCCGGGAGTGCTGCCAACGTCCTGTGGTACGGCAGGAGCACATTAAAATGACAAATTTGTAGATAATTTCTATTTTTCCTAACTATACAAACCTTGGCTATTTAATAGGGGTATTACTTTCAGCGTAGCTGAAATGACGAGCCATTAATTTTTAACGAGGATTAACTACCCACACCGCTAGTTAGCGGGGGTAGGGAGGGTAGCTTGCTACCGCTCCCCCCTCACACATCTGTGATTGAGCTCACTTTGCTTGCAGGTAGGACTTCAATAAGGATAGGGCTGGCAGGTAAGTTTGGTTAAATAGCTAAGGTTTGTATAGTTAGGAAAAATACAAATAATCTACGAATGTCATTTGTTCCGTAACTGGAATACAAACCACGCTATTTAATAGGGATGACTCACCCATTAGGAAGGGTGGACGTCCGTGCCAGTCTGGCTTTTTGGCTTTGCCCGGGGGCTCCTTATCTGTGTGTTAGCACTCAAGAAATAAGGAGCCCCTGCACCTCGCTAAAACCTTGCTACGTAAGGTCTGCGGCCTACGCAAGCTGTGTGTGAAGGTATGAAGAAGTGTGACTTGTCCTAGAAAGTTGTACAGAAGTTCTTAAATGGATAACTGTGCATTAGGACTTTCCCAATACCACCTCGTCAGGGTACGTTGGTATTAATCTTAATATTAGGTACACAAGGGAGCATGGTTTACCTGCAGTGGTTTGAGGTCAGCTATGCAGAGAACCCAGGATGCTGCTTTCCCCAAGAGAGAGGATGTTGAAGAAAAGAATAAGGGCCAGTCAAACCTTTTTATTCATGCAGACTAAAACTTGGTAACAATACCGTCAACCTTCTGCTACTTGTCCAATAAGGAGCTTGAGGTTTTAAACCAACTCTTGTGCAGCCACCACAGGACCGATAGAAAACATATAGAGTCTCCTGTGGGTCACGTCTTGCATGTGGTGGGATGTGAAAGTGTTTTGACATTTCCACACCCCAGCTTGAAGAACCTGCGTCACTGAATAATTTCTTTTTGAAGGCCAGGGACGTAGCAATGCCGCTGACATCATATGCTCTGGGAGGATGTGACGGAGGAGGGTCTGGATTCAGTGCAAGGTCAATGACCCTGCGAATCCATGGTGAGATTGTGTTCTTGGTGACCCTTCTCTTAGTCATTCCTGTGCTGACGAATAGTACTGGCACACGAGGACGGGCTGCGGCACTTCTCTTGAGGTACAGCCTCAAGCTCTTTACTGGGCATAGTAAGAGATGGTCTGGGTCATCTGTTATAGTACGGAGACTAGAAATCCGGAAGGAGTCGAATTGAGGATCCGCTACTCCCGGGTTCAGAGTCTTAGCAATAAACTCAGGAACGAAGCAGAACGTTACCTCTCCCCCATTCCCTTGAATGGACGATGTCGTATGAGAGACCGTGAAGTTCACCGACTCGCTTGGCAGAGGCCAAAGCTAGCAGGAACACCGTCTTCCAAGTCAGGTGGCGACCTGTTGCCTGGCGTAATGGTTCATAGGGAGGTCTCTTAAGAGACCTGAGAACTCGAACCATGTTCCATGGGGGAGGTCTCACTTCTGACTTGGGGCAGGTAAGTTGATAACTCCGTATGAGTAGAGAAAGTTCTAGTGAAGAAATGTCGATTCCCTTTAGTCTGAAGGCCAGGCTTAAGGCTGAGCGATAGCCTTTCACAGCCGAGACTGATAGGCGCATTTCTTCACGCAAATACACGAGGAACTTCCCTATTGCTGGAATAGTGGCATCCGAGTGGAGAGATACCCGTTCCACGGCACCAACCACAGAAGACTTTCCACTTTGCCTGGTAAACTGCTGCTGATGATTTCCGTAGATGTCCAGACATCCTAATCGCAACTTGTTGCGAAAATCGTCTCTCAGAGAGGAGATACTGGATAGTCTCCAGGCGTGAAGTCGGCTACGGCTTTGTGGGAGATGTTGGTGTGTGGTTGTTTGAGTGGATTGTGTCGTGGAGGGAGTTCTCTTGGTGGCTCCGTTAGGAGTTGCAGAATATCCGTGAACCATTTTGCGTGATGCCATAGCTGAGCTATGAGGGTCATTGAAAGATTGACCGAAGTTCTGGTCTTGTTGAGTACCCTCCTCATCAGACAGAACGGGGAAAAAAGCGTAAACATCGATGTTGTCCCACCGTTGTTGGAAAGCATCTTGCCAGAGAGCCTTGGGGTCTGGGACTGGGGAACAGTACAGCGGGACCCTGAAGTTCAGGGCCGTTGCGAAGAGGTCCACAGTCAGAGAACCACACAAAGTCAGGACTATGTTGGTTATTAGATGATCCAAAGACCACTCGGTACTCACTATCTGAGATGCTCTGCTCAGGTTGTCGCGAGCATATTCCTTTTGCCTGGAACGAAGTGTGCCGATAGTGGTATCGAGTGGATTTCGGCCCATCTCAGTATCTCTACTGCTAGATGGGATAGTTACTGCAAAAAAGTACCTCCTTGCTTGTTGATGTAGGCCATTACTGTGGTGTTGTCGCTCATCACCACCATCGAGTGGCTTGCAAGGAACTGTTGGAACTATTGAAGGGCCAAAAAGATGGCCTTCATCTCTAGGAGATTTATGTGGAGGTACTTTACCGACTCTGACCACAGGCCTGAGGTCGTGCGGTACAGCACGTGGGCCCCCAACCCTTTTTTTTTGAAGCGTCCGAGAACAGCATCAAATCCTGGGGGGAGGACAAGAAGGTCCACCCCCTTTCGTAGATTCTCATCTGTCACTCACCACTGGAGGTCTGTCAGTTCCGCAGGTCCCATGGAGATCTGGACTTCTGGGGAATCGTAACCTTGATTCCACCTGGACTTGAGTCGCCACTGGAGGGATCTCATCCTGAGGCGACCGTTGGGAACTAGACGAGCCAGCGATGAAAGGCGACCAAGGAGACGTAATCACGATTGGACTGGAAGTTCTTCTCTTCTGGGAAAAGGTCTTGCGACCTTTCTCAGCCTTGTTATCCTGTCGTCTGATGGGAAGCCTTTGTGGAGACTGGTGTCTATGATCATGCTAAGTATAACAGTCTCAGAGTAGGAAGCAGAGAAGACTTTTCCAGATTTACCATGATCCCCAGATCCTGGCAAAGTCTCAGAAGCTTGTCTCGGTGTTGAAGAAGGGTCGACACCGAGTCTGCCAGGATTAGCCAGTCGTCCATATAACGGATAAGACGGATGCAAATCCTGTGTGCCCAAGATGATACTAGAGTAAACACTCTGGTGAAAACTTGTGGTGCTGTGGAGAGACCAAAACACAGCACCTTGAACTGGTACTTTCTGTTGTCTAGGCTGAATCTTAAGTACAGTACTTCCTTGAAGATGGATGGACTGGGATCTGGAACTACACGTCCTTTAGGTCCAGTGCACATGAAGTCGTGCGGTCTTACTGCTAGTCTGACTGTGTCTGCTGTCTCCATGCTGAACGGAGTTTGTTTGACAAACTTGTTCAGGGCTGAGAGGTCGATGACTGGTCTTCAGTCTCCAGACGCCTTTCTTACAAGAAAGAGTCGACTGAAGAAGCCTGGGGATCCGTCGAGGACCTCTTGGAGACCGTCCTTCTTCAACAGAGTCCGGACTTCTGCTCGAAGGGCTTGCCCCCTTGCCGATCCCATGGCAAGGGAGTCTAATGACACTGGATTCCTGGTCAGGGGAGGTAGAGATGTTATGAACGGGACGCAGACCTAGACGGATCAAGGACATTGTCCAGGAATCACCCCCAAGCTGCTTCCACCTGTTTGAGTAACTTTGTAGGCATCCCCCCACTGGTGGAAACGCAGGGGGAATGCCTATCCTAGTGTTTGCGGCCTTGGCTGCTCCCTCTAGGATTCTTTCCTCCCCTGGAGGACTTTTTGCCTTTCCTGTCCTTGACAAGAAAAGGCTTAGACACCACAGTCTTCGCTGCTGTTTTCGTCGTCGTTACGGTCTTGGTTGGACGGGACTGCTGGGGTGTTGGAGGTTTATAGGGCTTAGATGTTAAAGCCTTATGGAGGAGGGAGTCTTGATGAGACTTCCTCCACCTATCAGCAGCAAGTTCCACATCCTTAGGCTCAAACAGATGGGACCCCTCTAGGGAGGAATGTCTGAGCCTGTTTATCTCGACGATAGGGACATTCTTGTGGAACCTCTCAGACACTGTATCTCGACGTTTCAAGATGGCGTTTGCCCACAAGATCGAGACTTGGTGGGCAAGAAACTCGATCGTGCGAGTGCCTGAGAGAAAGAAGATTTCCATAGCTTTCCTAGTATGTTCCCTGGAAAAATCCTCGGACCATATCAGGATATCTAAGGTCCCTAACCAGATGTCCAGCCATGATGTAGCTTGCATAGCATACTTGGTGACCTCCTGATTAAGGATCTCGGTTGCCGAGAACAAGACCTCCCAATTGGAGAATCTCTCAAGAGGGATTCCCCTGGTTAGCTCTTCCAGAGAGTGGTGAAGAGGAAGAGCTGAACTGGGTTCCTCCAAGAACTCCAAGTACTGTACAGTACTCTGCTGTTCGCGAGGTGGGAGGAGCTTGTTCGTGGTACCGGCACAGTTGGAGGAGGAAAACTCAGAGAGCTGTAGGGAGATCTTATCCCTGGTACTCTTCACCCCTTGAGACCAGGGAAGGGTTGCACTGGTCTTTGAGGGTTTCTGAGTACCAAAGACGCGGTCTAAGACCGTGTCTTTGCCCTGTCGAGGGGGTATCTCTGGGTCGGAAAACCCATTGAGAACCCTCATTAGAGTCAGAACCTGCCAGAATGCATGCTCTGGCTCTTGGTGGTCTCCTGCTGTAGAACTTGCAGCAAAGTCTCCTATCCCAAAGGCTCTTCTTGGGGTGAATAGCTGACATTCCCTGAGTGGCTGGCTGTCTCCATTCTAGCCCTAGTGGGAGACTTTGGCAGTGTTTTAGAGTCTTTGGATTCCTTCCGAGGAAGGAGGCAAGACTCAAACATCGATGATCTGTGTGGCATGTCCTTCCTGATCTCAGATTGCAGGGAACTCTTGGCGTGAAGAGAGGTTTCCTCCATTGGTGCGATGAAGGAGTCTCTCTCCACGCGCAGTTCTCTTGGTGACGGGAGGTCTTCGTCCGACAGGGATGGAGACTCTCTCTGAGAAACAGAAGGAACTTGTCTCGATGGTCTGCATGGAGTCAGCTTCGCCCGAGGGGAAGTGACCGCATCAGAAACTCCTCTTTTCCTCTTCAAAGGGGTAGAGGAAGCCATGGTTCCATGCCTTAGGTCTAGAGCTATAGGTCGCTCTGATGAGCGATCAGACAGGACAGGCTTGAAAGCCTGTTACGGCTCTGACTAAGGCACCGAACCAGGGCTGCTGACTGACGGATGCACTGTCAGACTCATCCCCTGAAGGGAAAGGGACCGAAGGTTCCCTACGAGGAATCACTGTGATAGGTGGGTCCGCCTTAGAAGGCAGTTTAGAAATTCTGAACCCCTCTGCTTGAAAGTGTTTCCCTTCTCCCGAAGTAGGCGTTGGAATGCGTTTGCGGGAGGGGGAATGAGGTGATGGCGACCTTGCTTGATGACACATCCGTGCTCGTGCCTGTCGGTGCGCATGCTCGCGCGCCGGAGAAAGTTGGGCCGAGCGTGGGAGAATCTTGGAGCATGCATGGGTGCGCAGGAGTGTGTTGGC
The DNA here is from genome assembly GCF_036898095.1 of Palaemon carinicauda. Lineage (NCBI taxonomy): Eukaryota > Metazoa > Arthropoda > Malacostraca > Decapoda > Palaemonidae > Palaemon > Palaemon carinicauda. The sequence goes on from NW_027170882.1 coordinate 140,094, forward strand.
GCACGTCCGTAGGAGAGAGTTGGCGCGCGGGCACATGGTGGCACACAGAGTTGGCGCGTGGACACATGGTGGTGTGCAGGTGAGCGCTGGCGCGCTGATGAAAGTTGGTGCGTAGGTGAGGGCGGCAATGTGGTTGTCGTCTCACCTACAGACTTGTGCGCTGGAGAGTCATGGGGCGCAGGTATTTGCCGCACTGGTTGGCGAGCAAGCGATGAAGGGCGCACATGTTGGTGCAGGGGAGGGCGCTGGAACGTAGGAGAGCGTTGGAGCGCAGGCGAGTGCTGGCACGTGAGCAAGCGTTGGCTCTCAGGAGATTGTAGGCGCGTATGCGCAAGAAAGCGCAAGTGCGCTGTGGTGTGCTGGCGCCTGGGTGACCCTGGGTGTGTGCGCGCAGGGTGCGCAGGTGATCGTGGGCGCGTGGGTACGTAGCGCGCAGGAGAGCGCTGAGGTGTCGGTGAATGTTAGCCCGTAGGCGCGTGAGGCTGCTGCCGTCTGTGAGGACGAGCAGGTTGACGGGCACACCGAAGCACTGTAGAGTGATGATCTGCTTGTGGGCGCTGAAGGTCTGAGCGTCTGTCGCGCAGGGCGACTGTGATGGCGCGCAGCTGTGTACTTAAGTGGAACTACAGTGGGCTCTACAGGCCACAGGAATGATGATGGAAGGTCGGCAGGTCTGGAGAATGGATGGTCGACGTGTCCTTTGTAAGGACGACTATCCACCGAAGGAGATCGCAAACGATCTGCAGAGAGGTCCAGGACCGAAGTCACAAGACTAGTTGCAGGTGCAGTGATGGATGCTGTATGAAGGTCTGACTGGGGCTCCTCTTCAGGGGACTGCAGTGATGAAGTTGAACCAAATAAGCACCTCGAAGGGAGACTTCTAAGGCGAAGAGGAAGGCGAGCCTTCCGACGGATGCACCCTCTGAGGGCTGTTGGATCAGCAAGCTGACCATCAGCAGTACTCCGAAGGGGAGTCTCTATAAGTGAACTCCCCCGAGGGGAAGAAACACTTGCAGGAGAGACCAACGTTGAACTTAGTTTCCCCCTCGTAGGATGGTCAGGAACGGGGGAAACCAAGTCGGCAGCTACAGCTGTGGAGTTTGGAGTGGCAGAGATGGATGACGCTGCATGAGACACCTTCGACACAACAACGTCGACAAGAGTCGGTGGATCTACCTCTGACGGCGACGATGATTGCTTAACAGAAGCACCCATGCGGATGAACTGCAGCAGGGATTCCTTGGAGGGTGAACCCATGAGCCCCAAGGAAGACCGTATCTGAAAAAGGGAAGTTAGTGACAAGGCCTCACCAGGGGAGAGTGGTGGGGCTGCTTTGCTAGGGGAAGCAACAACATCACCTCTCGAGACCCGGGGATGGTCAATAATAACTTGGTCTACACTACTACTAGTCTCACGTAAGAGACCGAACGAGTAGGAGCTTCGGAGGAGTGTTGGGCGACGGAAGATGAGGCCTTGGGTTTTCTTCCTTCGAAGGAGAAACATCCCGCTTGGACTTCTTCCGCCGTCGCGCGAACCTCTCCCACTGGGAGGAAGACCACTCCCTGCACTTGTTAACACTATCCCACCGTTGACCTCTGCAGGAAGGACAAAGGGCGTGAGGATCAGTCTCAACCACCGACATACATGTTTCACAAGGGCCGCTGGAGAGTCCAGGGCAGGTGCGCATGGTCGCAGAAGTCAACTTCACACACACTCAAAGAGAAAGAGAGAAAACAAATTGGCGATAATGGCCACCAAAAGTCAGCGAGGATGAAGAGTGGCAACGACCGTTCAACATCCGAGCCGAAAGCAAAGTGAGCTCAATCACAGGTGTGTGAGGGGGAGAGGTAGCAAGCTACCCTCCCTAACTAGCGGTGTGGGTAGTTAACCCTCGTTAAAAATTAATGGCTCGTCATTTCAGCTACGCTGAAAGTAATACCCCTATTAAATAGCGAGGTTTGTATTCCAGTTATGGAACAAACCTACATTAATAATGTAAGCTTCCATGTGAAGTACAGTAATCATCGTTCATTTACGATGTAGGAACAGAAGTAATGTGAACTTCATTTCATACTCAACACTTGAGGACAAGCAACAAAGTCGAAAGATGCACATCAAACTGAGCTAAAGTGGGGCATTACTCTGAGTTATTGGGCTTTCTTTGCCCCCCCTCCCCCCCTCTTTTTTTTTATTTTTCTTTTAACAAACTGGTATTTAATCATGGGAAGGTTCAACAAGGAGTCGGTCTTTTGTCTGGTTCCAAAGAAATATCTTGGTTAAAAAATAATTTATTTGAACGAAGTTCAGTGCTGTTCCCCCCTATTGAAGTGAAAGCCCAAATTCCAAACTTCATATAAAATTTTCTATGGCTGATACTCTTGTTATATGCTGACATGTTTACAGCTCCCAGCCATGCATAGCTGCTGCCCTATCAGGAGGTTACTTGGGTGAATGCATGAATACCCTTGTTCTCATTACTTATTCCAACCTGAAAATCTGTCAATAGCTAAAGGAACTTTTCCAACACAGCACTGAGAGGAGGGTGGGTGATGCTCATGAACTTTGGAAAGTACCGATACAAATTTAATGGAAAATTTGTGTTTAAATTATTTCAAAAACTCTATTTCTGAATCCCCCACTAAAAGCAGGCAGTAATGGCGATGTCAAGGTTCAGTAAAGTCTACCCAAATATGAAAGCAAAAAGGTCTCTCTTGTGCAACTGTTCCAAACCCCTCACGGTTTTGGGAAGTATTAGCAACTGTACCTTGTAGAAATTATACTGATCTGTATATTTCCAAACATCCAGAACAAGTTGCCCTGTTGCAAAACCCACACATAGACTTCACTATTTCCAACATCTAACACATTATTATTACTGGCTAAACAAGAGGCCCTGTTGGAAAAGATTTCCTAGTTTATCTCTGGAATCTGGTAGGCCTACGAGAGAAAGGATCCCTAGGATAAGACTACTGAAAATTTCTCTATTACTTACTCGGGCAATTCTTCTCCACCTGTATTTTGGCATGACATCATCATCTTGCTAATGCTGGTATGAACCCAGTATATATATGGGCCTCTAATTGTGGTCAACATTGAGTTATTTGACCAAAAAAGGCAGTAAAGAATCCACACTCATAGTTGTTGAAAGATTCCATCTGCAAAATTCATATAAGTCATTAGTTTTAAATTGCAGTATTAATATAGTTGAACACAGTTGTATAAAAAATAACCTTATCCTTCTCCTATACTATCTTTCAATCTTGGGCCTGTAAAATAGAAGAGAATGTCCTCAATTTACAAATGTAACAGGTTCCAAAAAGCTGATGATGATTCAAATTATATTAAATTTTTGCCTAATGTAGGATTCACTCAACTCCCATGGCTACAAGTTTCAGCTGCAAAAGTAAACAAATATTGTTTATTACTCTATTTCCTTATGAACTTTTGACACCATCTAAAATTTATGATTTCAGTTGGAAATTGTCTATCTCTGAATGTTTGTTCATTAAGTTAAGGACCTTCAGTATATTAATAACAGGTATCAGGTATTAGGATTGAGAAACCAGTTTGTCCCTTTGATAACTCAACCAAGTAGTCGATCATGACCTTTCTGTTACCCTTCACTGAGGTCGGAGCTGAAACTGCTGTTGAAATTATGGGTCTGTTACTAAAGGTGACCTCAATGAATGCCTCAGGACAATTCAAAGTCAAGTCCTCATAATACCTTTTAAATCTATTGGACTCTATACACTTCACAGACAATTTGCATTAAAAAATATAATTTTTTTTTTTGTCTTATTCAGAAATCAAAGAAATATGATACAATAAAAATCTATTAATTTCATTTTTTAGATGGATTAAACAATTATATTGCTCTATACATTGCATTTATTTAATATTAAATTCAATACTCAATTCAACCAACGTTGTGTTCATCACAAATAAAAAAATCTTATCTATAACCAATTTTTTTTAGCGAGACAGATTTGCCCCACTCGCAGCGGTGCTATTTTAGCTCGGAAATGTTTCCTGATTGCTGATTGGTTGGACAAGATAATTCTAACCAATCAGCGCTCAGGAAACTTTTCCAAGCTAAAAGGGCACCGCTGCGAGTTGGTGCAAATGCACCTCATTAATACAAATTGACTTTAGGTTACCCACTTCCTCATTTCCTTTCTAATACTGTCTTCCCTCTTTAAATCAACTATACCAGATGACCTGGGTACGCCGGGGAGAGGCAAAAATTGGATGCTGGGAGCAATGCACCATATTATTAATAGCTAAGCTACAACCCTAGTTGGAAAAACAGGATGCTATAAGCCCAAGGGCTCCAACTCGAAAATAGCCCAGTGAGGAAAAAAATTAATGAAAAATGAATAGTGCACCTGAGTGCACCTTCAAGAAAGAAAACTCTAACCCAAGACAGTGGAAGACCATGATAAAGAGGCTATGGCACTACCAACGACTAGAGAACAATGTTTTGATATTGGAGTGTTTCCTATAAGAGCTGCTTCCCATAGGTAAAGTCTCTTCTACCCTTACGGCAATGGTTTAATATTGGCATGTCCTTCTCCTACAAGAATTGCTTCCCATAGATAAAGTCTCTTCTATCCTTACGGCAATAGTTTAATATTGGCATGTCCTTCTCCCATAAGAGCTGCTTCCCATAGATAAAGTCTCTTCTATCCTTACGGGAATAGTTTAATATTGGCATGTCCTTCTCCCATAAGAGCTGCTTCCCATAGATAAAGTCTCTTCTATCCTTACGGCAATAGTTTAATATTGGCATGTCCTTCTCCCATAAGAGCTGCTTCCCATAGATAAAGTCTCTTCTATCCTTACGGGAATAGTTTAATATTGGCATGTCCTTCTCCCATAAGAGCTGCTTCCCATAGATAAAGTCTCTTCTATCCTTACGGCAATAGTTTAATATTGGCATGTCCTTCTCCAATAAGAGCTGCTTACCGTAGCTAAAGTCTTCTACTCTTTCTACCTGGTAGAAAGTAGTGGTAAATAAATGTCTGGTAGTTTAAAAAGTTCAACCAAACTATTGATTCCAATCTATAGCTTGTATAGGACTCATTTTGGGGTTTGTTCTTGAGTAGAGAAAATAATTAAATCTAATGTAATACTGATTCCAATATATTAGTTCGTACGAGGCTGGTTTGGATGTTTGTTTTTACATGAAGAGAAAATAAAGGAATCACAAGGTTACAATTGGTAGGTAGTAGGTTGGCCAGGGTGGCACCAGTCACCCATTGAGATACTACTGCTAGTGTTTTATGGGGTCCATTGACTGGCCAGACAGTACTGCATTGGATCCTCCTCTCTGGTTACGGTTCTTTCACTTTGCCTACACATACACCGAATAGTCTGGCCTATTCTTTACAGATTCTCCTCTGTCCTCATTCACTTGACAACACTGAGATTACCAAACAATTCTTCACCAAAGGGGTTAACTACTGCAATGTAATTGTCCAGTGGGTACTTTTCTCTTGGTAAGGATAGAAGAGATTCTTTAGCTATGGTAAGCAGCTCTTCTAGGAGAAGGACACTCAAAAATCAAACCATTGTTCTCTAGTCTTGGGTAGTGCCATAGCCTATGTACCATGGTCTTCCACTGTCTTGGGTTAGAGTTCTCTTGCTTGAGGGTACGCTCGGGCACACTTTTCTATCTCGTTTCTCTTCCTTTTGTTTTGTTAAAGCTTTTATAGTATATAAAGGAAGTATCTATTTTAATGTTAGTGTTCTTAAGATATTTTATTTTTCCTGGTTTTCTTTCCTCACTGGGCTATTTTCACTGTTGGAGCTTATAGCATCCTGCTTCCAACTAGGGTTGTAGCATAGCAAGTAATAATAATATAATAAAAAAAGATCTAAGTGATTTAAGATCAATACATGACATCACTTTTTCATTCATCCACATGAAATACAGTATGTTCAATTGTTAATGTTTGACGCAACAGGAGCATTAGTTAAATGGCCATATTCAAGCCCCAAGTATAGGAAGACTTAATTCCTTCGGAGGTATCAGGTTATAAATATCTTGATTTAAATTAAGTCTGTAATTTATTGGAAATATTTTCGATAACAAATAAAGCTTTCCTACTGTTGATCATTTGCACTTTACCCTATGGTATGAAACTCATGCAAAAGTACGGCATTAGCTTTTGGAGAATTTGGGCCATACGGCCAGCCATTCTGGCCTAAGGCCACTCAACAGCCAGGTAAAAATGAGGGGGAACACTGCAGTTGCTTTAAGAAGAGTCAAGAAAGTAGCAAACTGACATTGAAAAGAACTTATCGCAATGATCAACTATAGTCCATTTCTTTTAGGATGCATATTTGCACAGACTCCCAGCGGTGCCCTTTCAGCTCGGAAAAGTTTCCGGATCGCTGATTGGTTGGACAAGATAATTCTAACCAATCAGCGATCAGGAAACTTTTCCGAGCTAAAAGGGCACCGCTGCGAATCGGTGCAAATATGCATTGCTAAAAGAAATGAACTATAAAGGGACACTCAAGAGCGGCGACCTCCCCTGTGTCAGCTTAATTCACAACCTCGACATATATTAATTGGCGTGGATTTTCATACACTTATAAACCAAGTTTGAAGTCTGTGACAACGATGTCCAAAGTTATTGTTGATTATATGAATCTTTTACGGATTGGTGACTAATATTACCCCTTTAAGTCAATATATCTGTTTTTAAAACAGTAAATGCCTGGCAACATTTATTCCAGGATTTTTACCATTTTTTTTTTACGGCAATTTTTAACATTAAGACTCAATACTTTCAAAATCAAAAGAGCCATCAGTTTACATTACTTTGGCATACAGTATAGCCTGTGGACCATTTAGAGACCATTTAACTTATTATGTAGCCCACAGTACTCAAGTACTTTTATTGACCCCTTAAATCATTGATCAGGCTTAACAATTTCCTTCTATCATATTTTTCCTGGAAACCTGATTTCACTTGAAAAAAATTAATTCACCTACTTAAACTTACCCTTTTCGACGTAACCTGACAACGTCTAATCTCTTTAACAGGAAACCCTTGGTTTCTATTCAATCCAACATTTACACTTACTCAAATTTGTTAATCATAGCCAGCTGCCACGTTATCTAATTTATATTGAAATATATATCGGCATCTGTGAAATTATTCAACCTAAGGTTTTGTCAAGATACCAGGCGTCTCCAAGGTTGTGAAATTTCTTAACCTACTGTACCTATACGTTTTAAAGAGGAATACTTGGCCTCGGTTAAAAATTTCTTAACCTACTGTACCTATACGTTTTAAAGAGGAATACTTGGCCTCAGTCAAAAATTTCTTAACCTACTGTACCTATACGTTTTAAAGAGGAATACTTGGCCTCAGTTAAATCACGGTAAGACCACAACGTAACGTCTATTTCGCAAGGTACACAAATTGAGGTTCCGAACATACTTTCATTTAGAAAAAATATATTTGATGGCTTCGTAAAAACTTTGTTATCTTAAATATGAAGAAATTACAGGTGCATTTGTTCGCTTTTTACATGAACGTCAACAAGACACTAATAGTTTATATATGAAATGTCTGTTTTGACGTTGTTACTTATTTTAGAATGTTTTATTGTTAATTTTTTCTCTTCATTTATCTATTTCCTTTCCTCACTGGGCTATTTTTCCCTGTTGGAGCCCCTGGGCTTATAGCATCTTGCTTTTCCAACTAGGGTTGTAGCTTGGATAGTAGTAATAATAAAAATAATAATAATAATACAACCGAAACAGAATAATTTATGAAAACGATCCAATATGACTTTCTTTTAAAGGGAGATGTGGGTAAGGAGCCCATGATAAGTGAACACAATACTAATAAGAAAACCCTGCCATAAGCCCAAGGACTCCAACAGGGAAAAATAGCCAAGTGAGGAAAGGATCTACAGAAATAAGTAAGCTATACAAAAAGTTATGAACCATTGGAATATAGAGAAAAGTAACATTAAAACAGATCTTTTTATAATAAAAAAAAAACTATTCTTAACATTAGGGGGTTGAAAATAAAGGAGTAATGGGGCATGAGTCATCATACATACACCCTGAATGCCTTAAATAGTGGACCTCAATACGCTGCCCGGAACAAATGAGCATTAAAATGTTATTATGCAAGCGAAGCAAAGACAATTCTGAATTGGTGTATAGAAAACGGTCCTCAATAGAACTACCTCGGAGGCAGTGACTCAGTAGGGTTGATTCACCCAGTTATATTTGCACGAAATACAATTAGGTTAAGTTTTCTTGTAGTTTCGTTGATTTCTGATACTTTCTTCATCTACTATTTTTCATTTTTGCTGTCAACACCGATTCCCACAAAGGAACCGAATTAGGACCCCATTACTACTGGGATACGTAAGGTGGTAGATATCAGAGCAAGTTAAAACAAGAAAAATACTTTCCATGAAAAAATATAGAACAGGTGGTCGCTGATAAATAAACATGACCTCACCCTGGCACAAAATCTAAAGCAATTTCCGTAAAAAAAAAGACTTATACATGACCTAAAACTTTGTGGTATCAGAAAAGTTTTGACATGGTCACAGTTTATGTGATAATCACTGCATAAAGAAAAAGCATTTAGCAGAAGGCATGTTACGTATATGATATAATTAAAACCTGAGAAATAACTCACATTTAATTGATCTTTGAAGGTTAGCAGGGAGAAAAAAAAGTCTAGAGGTTCCGGACACAAACAAACCCCCGCCATGTTGGAACTTCGTGACTTCGAGAATTAGTGTTGCCAGATGGCTTAGTCTAAAGATCCCCCCCCCCCAAAAAAAAAAAAGACAAGCTCAAAAATCCCCAATTTCCACAGATATATTTTCTCCAGATCCTGTAGGCTTTATTATTATACAAATTACTCTTTATACTTCATATAAGAGCAAGAAAATTGGTATGGAATATCCCCATCAGACACCCAAAAATTCCCAAATCTAAGGATGAATAGGCATATCTGGCAACACTGACTTGGTGACAGAATCTCGGGAAAAATTATGAAATATTTTCGTACCTACAATTTGCTCCTGTAAATTATAAAACAAAGCTCTTTAAAATAGAAATAATTTCTTAAACACCATGGACAGTACAGTAAACGTGGAATTATATTTTATAACTTAATTATGAATGGTAACAAGAAAGTTGACTGAGAAGCGTTTCCTTATTTACTGCTCAGCACCAAGAGCATAGTCGCACGAAAAAAAGGCAAGAGAAGAACCCCCCAAAAGGGTAAAAACTCAAGCCTGGACAGGAAAAACTTCCCTCGGAAGGAAAGTTACCCACCCAAGGAGGCAAGCCTCCTGAGAGTTCTAAAATGAACTGAAGAGCTGTCCGTCGTCACAGGAATACTTCCAGTAGAAGGAGACACGCCCCTGACGAAAATACAAGGGGGGAGGCAGCAACAGCCGAATCCCCAGGCCTCAACAAGACAGCTCACACCGTTGCCATATTACAGAAACGAACTAGATCGGTAACTGTAAAAAAAAAATCCTTAGTACACATTCATTCCCCCGGGAAGGCTCCGAAGAGGAATCCCGAGGGAAAGGAAATAAGAATTACACAACAGGCACGTGCCCTCACAACCACTTACAATCACGGAAGGAGAGCTATAACCAAAACAGAATTATAACAATTATAATTATGAAACTATGTAATCATGTAATTTAAAAATGAATGAACACTAAAGAAAGAACGAAAACCCCGAAAGGAATCGACCTACAAGCTGAAAAAAACAACTACAATTAGATTCATAAATCAATTGAGACAAACGTACGGTGTAGCAACCCCCCCAAACGGAAAGGAAGCTACAAGGGCGTAGTAACACGTAGTAAAAGGGTGAACGACCTCAAGAGAGAGAGAGAGAGAGAAAGACCGAAGTCAAACTCGATTGCCACCCATAAAATTACGCCGTGGTGGCCTAACTGCCGAGGACACCACGTAGATATCGTACACTACACACACAAATCTGAAAAGGAAACTTACTGGTTTCTATACTCAAATATATAAACATGAAAACATGTTTACATATATATTGAGTAAAAGAAAATTAAGCGATAAAGTAAAGACAAAACAAACAATGGCTGCCAAGAGAGGACCAAGACAGAGACGTCTGTCACAGTCCGAGCCAAAAGTGAGAGTGAGCATTCATCTATGTGTGAGGGGGGGAGGGGTAGCTAGCTACCACTCCCCTACCCCTTCGCTCACTAGCACGGGGGTAATACACCCTCGTTAAATTCTAATGGCTCGCCATTTCAGCTGCGCTAAAAGGTAAACCCAATGTAAATAGCGTGGTTTGTATTTCAGTTACGGAACAATTATATATATATATATATATATATTATATATATATATATATATATATATATATATATATATACATATATATATATATATACATATATATATACATATATATATATATATATATATATATATATATATATATATATATATATATATATATATATATATATACATACATATACATATATATATATATATATATATATATATATATATATATATATATATATATATATATATACTATATCCTACGTTAATGGGGGACCCGCAGTGGGAACTCGGGGTTTTGGGTGGGGAAAACATACTGGGGAAATGATGTATAGCCGTAAAACAAGCATTTTCTTCTCTATACATTACCTTCTTGGATTTATAATGACCGGAGGAAAAGACAAAACAGTATAACTGTATAAACTTTGGGGCGTCGTTGCAAAGACTATTCCTCATGAAAAAATACAGTAACCAGTGCTGCCAATGCCTGATGTAGAACAAATGTTAGCATTCCAAGCTAACATTAGCACACTCACGTACGAACGTTCGTACATACCAGTTTTCGATCTTCTGCGCAAAAACCCCGCCTCCCTACGCAGAAACTTTTCCCCCACCAATAGGATTTCTTCTTCCCTAACCGTGAAATGTAACTCTCCGTCTCTCTACCAGCTCTGTTCAAGTCTATTACATGATTACTTATGTAATAACCCCGTATACATATTACAGTACTTTTGACCCTAGAATTACTCGTTTTATTATCCTATACCTTATAAAATCAACTCATTTTATATTTCCCATTCAATATTACTGTATTTATCATACACCGCATTTTATCTTCCTATATTGGTTTTATTCCTTTTGTTATTTCTTTGTCACAACCCAGATTTCACATAAATACTTGCTCTATACAAGTTTCCCTATACAGTTCATTCATGTTTACCCTCTAGACTCCGTTGTTTTCCCGTTAACCAATCACGATCCTATACGTATTCAAAGTTTACACAAGGGGCTTGTCAGTTAATATTTCCCTACCCCCTTCCTTTATCTCTTTAAATGGTCTATTCATACCCCTTCCACCAAATCCTTTTCGCTGGAAACCTTTGTCCTTGTAAGGTGTACGTCATTTCATGTGAAATCTATTTTTTCATATTTTGCCATGGAGGAAGATATAGAAACTTATAACGGCTGCAGTACAGTATTCCATACCTAAAAGCATTTGCTAAATTCCATGGTGATTTTTATGATTCTTCATCCAATGTTGATAATTTCCTTTAAGTACACGATATAATTCCTCACCTTTTACAGTGTCCCAAGTGCCGTTCCCTCCTATCTTACAAGAAAGACATTCACGTGTTGTATTGTAATACCGAAACCAAGATACCTAAAACCAAAAAGAAATGTCGGTGTCGTTATACCGTTACTTCTTATAAGGGTACATTTTTAGGAGAAAGTCGCCTACTCCCATGGAAGATATTATTTAAAGTTAAACCGTCAGTCTCACACTCCCGTGTCCCGCAAGTTACGACGTCCCCTTCATAAAGGTAAGTCATTCAACAAAAGGGTATGTGTGTTTTGTGACCTATTAACTTCTAGGTTAGGTTAGGTGGGTTTGTTAGGTTCTGTACCCTTTTTGTACCTTTTTATATAGTGTAAAGTGTATAGGAACAATTCATTAAAATACACATGATAATATTACCGTAGCATTGCTACCGTTAGCAATACCTTTGTAACGTTGTTAACAGTGTATAATTGGTAACGTTCCTTATTTTAACATTCCTAGTATATACGAGAGTTTTGTGACCTGGGAACCCCTAGGTTAGGTTAGGTGGGTTTGTTAGGTTCTGTACCCTTTTTGTAATTTTTATATATTGTGTAACTGGTAATATTACCGTAACAGTCCCAGGCATCGTTGATAACACTGTGTATCATTGGTAAAGCTGCTAATGTTATCGTTCTCAGTACATTTGTGAGTGAAGCGACACCGTTGAACAAGTGCTTATATTTAAATATTTTAACAACACATATGACAACAGTGGTTATATTTAGCCATTTTAACAGAAAATATATGTTTACCTGTAGAAAATAACGTGATTTAACCGTTTTTCACCTTCATTTCATATGTAATAACAGCAACCAATTCGGCAACTAAAAGTTAGTCGAATTGGTTGATGTTTGTTTGCGGTTGAATTGAAGGTCAAATTCGGTTAAATCACGTTATTTACTATAGGAAAACATATATAATCTGTTAGAAATCACACGCTGTAATACAATACAACTTTACGAAGGAACCATCATTACCAGCAATGGATCACTAGTTACAGAATTCAAGGAGACATTAGGGAGGGCAGAGCAAGCAATAGCCAGGCTAAAACAGTTTAAAGGTCAAATCGACTACCAAATTACATCAAAATCCTGATATACATTTCACTTGTAAGATCGATATCAACTTGTGGGCACCAGTCGTGGTACAGCACTGTAACAGCCGATGTAAAATTTTTTGCCTTTGAAAATACAGCATTGAGATGGATTTTGGCAATAATAAAGGCAGCAGCTATAACAAAGGCTGCGGGAGATAGCATAAGAGAATTGGGTTGAACTGAGAGATGGTACAGGAAAGAGACATAAGACTTGAATTCACCCAGGAACTTATTAAATCCTATTTCAAAAACGCCCAAGATACGCCCTACGCAAATCTGTACCGTTAAGTATATAAAAGGGTAGGCCTAATCTTCTAGCATGAAGTTTCTTGGTCTTGAAAGAAATATAGACCTACTTCAAGATACACTTCTACCAGCCATCAGGCTAATCTCACACCAAGAATAAAAGACAAACATTAACTGTAAAATAACTTTAATATCATGAAGTTATTGAGCATTACCTTCACAGTAAATGAAACAGAAGAAATTCACAGCACAGTTCAATATATATCGCCGTTCCTTGTTGACATGGAGGAGAAACAAAAGACTTATGGGACATTTTTCTTCCAAAATCTCAGATTCTCAGGAACCTCTTTCTCAGTAGGAACTCACATGGTGCAGTCAGGGTTGCCAGGTTTTCTAAATGAGAAAAGGTCAATTTCTAATCAACAGAGGCTTTAAAAGGTCAACCCATTAATAGAAAAAGGTCAAAAATATAGTATTTAAGGGCCGGATTTTTTCATATTACTAAAGGCCAACCTATTTAAATACAAAAGGTCAAATTTGAGTTTTTTTTGGCCGGAAAAAAGGCCAACCTGGCAACCCTGGGTGCAGTGTTGCCACTTGCCAGTAGGGTTAGTGTAAAAATTCCTAAAACTCATGATAAAAAATCCCCCTTTTCACAAATATATTTTCTTCTGGTCACGTAGGGTTTAGTAATATACTGCATATAAGTGTAAGATAACTAATTGCAACAATATAAATGTTTGTTTCTTCGTAGAAATTGGTACAGAATATCTCCATCAGACATATCCAAAATCCCCAAATCTAGGGATAAATTCCCGTATCTGGCAACACTGACTTGGTGACTTCCAGAATCTCGAGAAAAAATATGATATAGTTTCGTATCTACGATTTGTTCCTGTAAATTATAAAATAATACTAATTTTTTTTATAAACCGTGGACAGTACAGTAAACGTGGAATTATATTTTATAACTTAATTATGAATAGTAACAAGAAAGTTGACTGACAAGCCTTTCCTTATTCTGTTTAAGGACTGATTTTCTAGTCCTATAAATGGACCACATTATCTTATAATTAATAAATAATGAATATTCAACACTAAAAAGTTATACATATAACTTAAAACATTAAATAAATCTAGATTTCTGCTGGCAGACGATTTAATAATAAGGAAACAAAACTATAGTTCATCCAATTGTTTTATATGACGCTAATTTTAAATATTTTGAAATATGAGCTGTTTCTTTCCTTTTATGACTTATAGATGTTTATTTTCCATTTAAGGCTTTTAATTTAAGAAATTCATAGACACCTACTGACAGAAAACATATCTAATTATGCTAATAATAAAGATCAAATTAGTGAATTATGCAAAGGTATTTTGTGCAAGACGTGCTCAATATGATGAATGAAATTTGCGACTTATATCATAGAAATTGTGTCTACTTTTATTGGCATTCGTAATATACTGGATTTCTGGGATAGAAACTGGAAAAAATATATATTTTTTAAAAACTGCTAGCAACTTCTGCCTTTTCTAGATTAGTCATGAATATATCAATTGTTTAATGTTTAAAATAATTTTGTATTAAATATATATTTCATAAAAAATCACTAGATGAATAAAGTTTAGTTATAGGTTTTATACTTTAAATGCCGGATCTTCCTTCAAAATCAGATACTTAAAAGGTATTTTGTTTTCTTGTTTGGTAAGACAAGTGGCAGACCAGTTTCCGTAACTGCCACGTGGCATAGAATGAAAATATAATATACACAGTAAATTAACCTTAAAGATGCAATGGAATTAAAATTTGATTTAACAAAATACTATCTAAAGATCGTGTGTTTTTATGTGTTCATTATTACACATGAACACAAAGCAAGAGACATAACTGAAAGACCTTCTTTAGAAGCTTATATAACATTAACACATCGTTTTACAGACAATGTATTCTTTTCAAATTGAATAGAATTAACCAATAATGCATATACAACACTGGAAAGAACTATACTTGATCTGAAATAAAATAGAATCTAGATTTTCTGTTGGCAGACGGTTTTCTAACAGAGAAACGAAACTAAAGTATTAAAATACTATAAAAGAAATCATCTGACTGCTTATTGTAACATTAAAACTGATTTCTTAAGATATTGGCTGTCTAATTTATTCAATAATTATTCAATATTTATATATTCTATCAGGGTTGTAATCCCAAGAAATTCATGGGCACTGCGATGGTAAGGACCCCTACTGACAGTAAAAGTAACTATTCGAGATACCTTTATGAATTATGGCAAGGTATTTTTGTGCAATATGTGCTCTTTATAATCAATTAAATTTAAAACGTATATGATGAATATTATATTTTCTTTAATTCCCTACCTTAATATGTTGAGTTCTTGAAATAGAAACTGGTAAAAATCTAAAATTATAAAAACTTTTGGCAACTTTTTTCTTTTCTAGATAGTCATAAATATCTCTATTGTTTAATGTTAAGAATATTGTCGTATTAAATTTACATTCTATAATAAATCACTAGATATATAAAGTATAAATCCAGTTTTTATACTTTTAATGCCATATTTTCCTTCAAAATCAGATAATTTAAAGGTATTTTGCTTTCTTGTTTGGTAAAATAAGTGGCAGACCAGTTTCCATAACTGCCACGTGACATAAAAATGAAAATATAATATACCAAATAAATAAATCTTAAGTATGCAATGGAATAAAAAATTTGGTTGAACAAAATACTATCTAAAGATCATATGCTTTTATGTGTTCATTATTACATATGAACTCAAAGCAAGAGACATAACTGAAAAAAAACTTCTTTAAAACTTATATAACATTAAAACGTCGTTTTAAAGACAGTGTTTTCTTTTCAAATTGAAAATGATTAATCAACAATGAAGATTCAGTACTGGAAATATCTATATTTGACCTAAAACGTAATATAATCTTTAGTTCCTGCTGGTGGACGATTTTCCAATAGGGAAACAAAACTCAATTAATACAATAATATAGGATAAAAACCCATTGTACTATATCATATATATATATATATATATATATATTATATATATATATAATATATATATATATATATATATATAGCCTTCCACTAAATTTATTTTCAATATTGGCTGTTGATTCTATTCAGTCATTTCTCAGTATTCATTTCATCATTTTTGGCTTGTAGGCCTACTCTTAAGAAATTCAAACCTATTGTTGAATTCGCAAATTATTTCATATAAAATATATCTTTTACGAAGGTTACTTTAAGGTTATTTTGAATATGATAAAAATTGAGGCTGTCTGTCATTATTGCTCAAAATGACTAAAATTAAAAAATCAAAAAAGGAATTTTGTTCATTTCATTTGGTAGAAAAAAATAAAAAAAAATAGACGAATTCCCAGCCTAAAAATCTAGACCTTGCTAACAAAAACAAGTTACCACTTAAGGAAATGGAAATATGTAATGGTTCGAACTTAGATTGCATCAGAATAAATGAAATATTTATGATTATATACCTTTGAATAATGGAAATCTCCCAAAACCTTTGATTTTTAAGGTTTATGCTATTTTTGGGAGTTGTAATCGAATTATTATTATTACGTCAAATCAATGAAATTCAGTTTAACAGACCTGTTTAATTGAATTTCATTGGTTTATAGTAATTATGTCAATTGATTTATGTTTTATGTTAATTTTTTAGTTCCGATGATGGGTAACGTTGTTCCCGAGAAGCTTAGCAAATAAATTGTCCAAATGCTTATGTATATACTTTCCTTCTCCATTATACACACACACACACACACACATATATATATATATATATACATATATATACATACATATATACTGTACATATATATATATGTATATATATATATATGTATATATATATATATATATATATGTATATATATATATATATATATATGTATATATATACACAGTATATATATATATATATATATATATGTGTGTAGACTATTACTTTTAACCAGATTAATTATTTCGTAAAAGTTAATTAATGGAAAATATTCTTAAGTAAAACAGGAACAACCGTTTAAAAAATCTGAGTATCTGATATTATTATAACAAGCCAAGCTACAAAGAGAGATTTATGTCAACCTGTTCAATGGAAAACGAATTTACAAGTTTGAACTTTTGAAGTTTCACCGATTAAATTGCCACATTAGAGGAACATCATTTCACAATCTGTGACAACTGAAATAAAACTTTTAGATTGCTGGGTAGGAGAGAGAGAGAGAGAGAGAGAGAGAGAGAGAGAGAGAGAGAGTGTGTCCACGGTGGATTTTTCTTTTCCTCCTGACATAAATTTTCGTTATTCGTCAAAAGTGAATTTGACATTCGACGTGTAAGGGAGAGAGAGAGAGAGAGACGTGATCCTTATCTAGTTTTATTCAGTTCAAAATGTTGTACACTGTTCCATAATTTGATCTTCCAGACTGAGTCCAAGATCAAAAATCTCCCAGACTGATTCATGATCACAGGTCTCCAAGACTGGTTCCCTTTGAAAAGGGATACGTCAATGTCTTCTCTAATGACCCAAAACAAATATCTTTAATGGACGGGGAAGCGTGCCTATTTGGCTTCTGTGTTTTCCCCTCATGCCAGTATGGCCAAAACGAAAAAAAAAAGGACTCAAGATCACGTATCAGATAGAGAGAGAAAAACATAAGGGAATGGCAATAATGTTACATGCATTCGTTGATGAAATAAATTTTCTTTAAATGATTTTTATAATCAATTTTACTAAGAGATGATTTTAAAGATATTAAAGTCGGATGATGAATCAATTTCACAGAAAAAAAAATCAAAATACCAAAAAGATAACATTCTCCCATTACGAGAGAGAGAGAGAGAGAGAGAGAAGAGAGAGAGAGAGAGAGAGAGAGAGAGACTATTATCGAGTATCAGAAACGTTGAAGAAATATCATCAAATTGCTAATGCTTTCACACAATTTATTTCAAATTCTGAAGATCTACGTTCGAGAAAACTACTTTCAGATGTTAACGTTTAATTCTGGGCTATAGTATGTACATTGATTATTTGTTTATTTATTTATCTATAAAGGAAAACTTGTGAATATTTACGTAGACGAAGGCCGCCCGCAACAGCTAGTGGCTACACTTTCCCCACTCGATAGCGCGGAGTGTTAAGACATCTACACAAAGGAAAACATCCCATAGAACAATATTAATCAATATGCTACACATTGAAATCAAATGTTGTTACTTACATTTCACAAATGATGTACCACTGCAGCTTGAAATTATGTATCTCCGATGAACCGAAATAGAAAACATGCGCAGACATCTCTACTCTACCACACTCAAAGCAACACTACTGAATTAGTACTTTCAACTTGGTGTCGAATCATATTATCATCAGATCACCTGGATGCTAGTTACCTAAATTTGGTAACTATAATTGGTTAGCCTTGAATGCTATATTTTCGGCCCTTTTCTACTATTAGGTTGGCCTTTTAAAGCTGAATTTGATAAGAATATAATTTAATATTTAAATGATATACAGTATACGAGTGAAATATATAAAAAAAGTTACCCATAGAAGAGCGGGCTCAAGTAAAAGAAAATGGTGCGACTTTCCATTTAGAGAAAACCTTATTTTAAGGCTAACTATATTATATTTAATTAACCACGAATTTTTTGTTTTGTTTTGTTTTGTTTTGTTATAGAATCACCTTAGCAAATTTATGAGTTAATGCCTCTAGGGATATTACCTTCCATAACTTGTATAATTTTACGATGTGAAATTAGTAAGATATACTTGAGAATAGTAAAACTGTCACCATAAACTGAAAGTAGATAGTATCTTAAAATCTTAATATACAATGAAACCTTAAAATCTAGGATTGATAGTTTTCGCTGTCTGGTTGTGATGTTGGCAGATTCCAGAAAGATTTCAACTTTTTTGCAATAAATATTCAAATCTATTTCTACTTGATCATCAGGTAACATTTCTAAGCCTGAAAAATCTGTTTTGGCACTATAACAGTCCTTTTTACTACTTGTGTTATCTTAGTTTTTCAATGTCATATCTGAGAATTATAAAGTTAGGTTTCATTACTTTTCCTGATCTTCAACTTAGTGTCTCAAGTATCTAGTAGTGACTTTTCACATTATTGATAAATGGTCAAGTTGGTTGCTATATTTTCCGCATATCTGTGTTCAAGCAATGTGTTCCCTAATATCAGTTCGTGAGAAAAAGAATAAGAATGAAAAACCTTCTTGCTGATATGGAGTGCCATGCTCTCTCCCAGAATGTAGAAACCACGTTCCTCCATCTAAGTCTTTTTTTTTCGAATACAGTCAAGTCTTCTTTCAGTGAATACACATATCCAGGCCATAAATCACAAGAACTGACAAAGGCTGCTCTAATTTGCCATCTTAGTTCAATTTTGGACACTAAGTTTCCATGATGTTAAGCTTTACTCTGGATTTTTAAACTTAAGATCTTTATTTATTTATCGTGAGATACTTCGCACCATTCTCCCACTTGAAAGGGTTGCACTGGACCAAGGGACATTTCTACCATCTGAGAGTTCACTAAAGGCCACTGATCTTTCTCCCTCTACCTTGCTGGAAACCTCAAGAGTTATGCGCTTTTACGAGTAAAGAAAGAATTAAGAGTTTGCATATAAATACACACACACACACACACACATTGTCGAGTAATGGTTTTCACATTTTATATTCCATGAACTCTGTTTCTTTTAAAAATATATTTGATTGTTAATTTTTAAGTTTCCTTGTTTAATTTTTAATATAAAGATATAACATGAAAAATTTTATCAACTTAAATTATATCTACAAACTGAAACATACAAAATTAACAAACTTCGTGTATAACACCAGGAACCTCTATAATAATATAAAGGTCTATTGAAGATCTTGCGAGTGTAATCATGATAAGGAAAAGTACTGTAAGTGATTACAGTCTGACGAAGAATCACTTGTATCTAAGGATGAAATAAGATCCAATGACCAAGAGTCTAAGGTCTAGGACCAATAATGAAGAAGACTGACCAAGGTCTAAGGAGTTCTGCAAAATATAAACATATTTACAACAACAAACTTGATATAATATAAAAGTTCTTGACTGCAGAAAATGCACAATGAAGTAAAAATTGATTCTAACCTTATTGTTTATACATTATAAACTATCAAACACTCGCAGGTTAACATATGACATTTCCAACACACAAACAATCTTCATTAGTTACACAGTATACCCTTATAAACACTAAATCACTTTAACACACGACATTATATAATACACTAATACATAGAACAATTTGAATAAAGGAGTCCTTTCAGTACTTACTGTTACGGATGGCTAGGTGTCAAGTAGTGATAAGAGAAATGCTGGGGACTTTCCATGTTGGAAAAAAAAAAGGAGTTCAACCAAATAAACAAAGTAATAACTTCTTTAGTCCATGGAGTAAAAACATATACAAGAGATGGCAGCACAGCATTCCTCGACACACACAAATAATCTATATGTATATGTTGTTATGCCATTTGGTAACAATGCTGAATTTGTCTAAAGAGAGTGTGCGATGATAAGATGTGATATATAATAAAGGAGACAAAAACTAAAGGAAAACTTGACCTAACTTATATTTGAATAAGACTTATATGTAGAAATAATTTATATATATCTAGGTTTATCTTTAAATAATCAAAATCACCACATCAGAAAACTTGATGCATAACTCCTAATCAAATAAAGTAATGACATAAAAACCAATTCCTGTGGGAGCAAATTACGAAATACTTGGAGATAATTGAATTTAACCTTTACAGTTACACAGACTCTGTGGATCTACTCTTAAAAAAAAAAAAAAAAACAACAACTTAAAACTATTAAAGTATAGCAGCAATAACAAAATGCAAACAATAACAGTTCAATACAATTACATAAATTTCATGAAAGTACATATTGAACACAAAGAGACAAATATCATGATGCATCTTAACTTGTCCCTCCCCTTAAGGGGAGACAACATGTACATCCAAATAACAAACTAATAGACTAGAATTTTTGTATACAGAAGCAAAAGTCAACATTTGGGAGGGATGTCGGCAATGAGGTTTAATATTGCCTTTGATATGCAATACCCCAATGTTATACTGCTGCAGGACCAAGGCCCATAGAGTTAATTTTGAAGTTTTTTTTAATTTCACTTACAAAAGGCAATGGATTACGGTAAAAAAAAAAAAACTATACAAGAGATGGATTATCTATTAATTTTATATATATGAAATAATTAGATGATTTTTATACGAATCAATATTTTTCAAGAGCATGAAGGAGAGCCCAAGCTTCCTTTTCCACTGTACTCTAGGAAACTGAGGCGGCTTCACTTTATTTAAATAAGAAATCTGGTGTACAGTAGTACATTATCGTCACTGGTCCGCATCAAAACTGCTCCTTCAGCCACATCACTAGCTTCTCCTTTGATAAACAGCTTGTCCGATTCAGATTCCTTCAAAACGAAGACTTCAAGACAAAACTTTGATAGCTTCAAAGGCACGTCTATGATCTGTCCACTGGCATCAGTCTTAGGGCGGACGATATTAATCAGAGGTACAGCAACTTCTGAAGAGTTCGGACAGAACCTCATAATAATATCTGTACGGCCTTGTTTATAGGAGTAGGCAATAATGTGATGCAAGCAACTGTCATACTTGGGTGCAATCATTCCGCTCCCGACATCCATGACCCAAGTTACAAAACTTTTCCCAATAGTAGTTTTCTGCCAAGTCTTCTCTAAGGCCAAGAAACAGGTCTCATTCTTTTAATGTTCTTTCCAAGTACTATCGTGGACCAATGTCATCAAAGGTAACATTTCTCATCTGAAACAGAACATTAAAGATGTTAAGGCTTCAACAGCATTTGTCATTTCAAAGGGAAGAGTAGTATTGATATTGAAATTAACTACAGATATGATCCAGGCAGAAGCTTTCTTAGCATTTTCTGTCAAGGGTACTTTACATTATCATTTTGACAAAAAGTTGAAAATTAAGAATTTACAATAGCAATAATGAAAAATCTTATCAAAGGATAGTGGCGTTAATGGTGGCATATTCCTGGAAGATTTAAATATTTTTTTTCCGAGGGTAAAACCTACGCGACCCCAACAAGTAATGATGCAATAGGCTTGACTTTCTATCTTTATGCTAGTCATGGGAAGTAGTAAATTAATATTAACATAATATACTGTAGTATTTTTTTTGACATACCTTTTATTCGAAGAGCTGCTATGTCTTTTAAGTAATCAGGTATCACTCTGAAATCAGAACAAAAATAAATTGTTGTGCCATAAACATCCTTTTCAAAAAGTGCTTAAATGGATATGAATTTTATCACTAAAACTTGAATATTGTATTTCCTAAAATTAAGGTTTCCTTACAGTACAACAAGAAGTATTTCATATTAGAATTAATTATATAAATCAGTTAAACAATCTTATAATAATTAGAAATAACAATTTAATAACCCTGGATAGGTAATGTTATTTCACCACCTTGGATAGGTTTTGATGGGTCGATTTTAACCCGGTCCAAACAAATTCATTAAAAATTAATTTGTAAGCCAATTCAATACCTTCTTAAATAAAAAAAAAGATTCAAAGAATTTTCTAATATAAAAAAAAAGAATAGATAAAAGCTATGTACAAAATAAACATTTTTTACAAATAAATAAAAAAAAAAGTATAAAAAAATTACCACAAAAATATTCACCTAAAATCTAAATAAGAAAATAAACTGAAACTATTTTAAGCACTTATTCTACGATAATTGAGCACTCTTTGGTAAGATCCAGGGTGGAGGGGGTGGGGGGGGGGGGGGGGGGAGTTGGAGGATCAACAAGGTAACTCTTCCTAAAATGAGAAAAAAACTAAATGTTTTTTTGGGGCCAAAAAAATATCAATACTCTTTTCAACATTTATTTTCGGTAGGTAAATAATAGTTGTTGAAATTTTTACAGAATATCGTATTACCTTGCAATAAAAATGTGTTAAAAGGTCAAAATGGCTGCCAACCACACTACCTTGTGAGGCCAGACCTGTTACCTGAAAGGGAGAAAGATATGTCAATATCAGCGAAGTATTTACTTATATAATTGTTAGAGGATTTGCATAGAAATATTATGGTAGATAGTATGAAGTTTATAGATTATTTAGTATTTAAAAATAGAATAATGATCATAATTAAATTATTATATAGGTACAAACTTACAAAAATCTGAAAAATAATAAACTATTTTATAAAAACATAGGGGGCAGAAGACATTCACAAACACTTTACAACAAACCTACTTTTTTATACGCGCCTAAAACCTACTACACATTCGATAATTATATAAAAACTTTGATATTTCACAACTTGCCTTAACCAGGCTTTCCAGAATTACCTTACAGAAATGTGCTATGAACCTGACCACTATACAGCAATTTGTACCTCAAGATATACTTCTATGCAATCAAGTTTTTTACCCCCAAAATACCTGACACATTAAGACCTACCTAAATACCATCAAGTCCAAAGTTCTATAAAGTCATTTGACTTAAGATTGCAAAATGTATTTCATCTAAAGATAACCAACAAAAAAAGTACCACTTAATCTACTGTACAGTATCACTATTCCTGTATTATCCCCCTTTGCATTTTTAGAGCCATTGATACTAATGTAATATGTTGAAACTATTTCAACCGCAGGAAATATTATCATTAAGTTCTAAAGGTGCTTTTCCCCTTTCAGTACAAGCAGGAGACTTTAAACCAATGGTGTTATGGTCATAGTTAGCCATGCTTATAAAATTTTGTAGTGTATTGAAGCACACCATGTATGAAGCATGTTGCCACTGTCTCACCACGATGAGGTCATGACCTTTGAGACAGGGGGGACGTCCACAACAAGATCAGTACCATGCACCCACCTCCATGTGTTGCGAGCACATGTTGGGAGCACATGTCACCAACACTTGAGCGTCTCTGGAACCCCAAACCAGAGCGGATCAAAGTAGTAACAATCAAGAGGTTTGTGATCACCCCAAGATTGAGACTACCCCGACAACCGAAACCTTATGTTGAGGGGGTTCTAAGTCCCTCGCTATAAGATAACGGAACCGTTTACTAGCCGGTTTCTGGCGAAATGACTTTCGCCAGAAACCGGATGTTCCAATACGCCTTTAACACTGTAACCAACCCGTGACAGAGTCACAGAAGTAAGCCAGGAATCAGCGTGATCCGCGCATAAGCGCTATGATGTGCCTTTACACCTCACTGAGCCCAGACAGGCTCAGCCAGGAATCAGCACATTAGGTCACAGGTCAGCTAGGAATCGGCATACTTTTGCAAGTCTTTCCTTTCAGCCTAACTGACCCGGACACCATCACGCCTTTAACACTGTAACCAACCCGTGACAGAGTCACAGAAGTAAGCCAGGAATCAGCGTGAATCGCGCATAAGCGCTATGATGTGCCTTTACACCTCACTGAGCCCAGACAGGCTCAGCCAGGAATCAGCACATTAGGTCACAGAGGTCAGCTAGGAATCGGCATACTTTTGCAAGTCTTTCCTTTCAGCCTAACTGACCCGGACACCATCACGCCTTTAACACTGTAACCAACCCGTGACAGAGTCACAGAAGTAAGCCAGGAATCAGCGTGAATCGCGCATAAGCGCTATGATGTGCCTCTACACCTCACTGAGCCCAGACAGGCTCAGCCAGGAATCAGCACATTAGGTCACAGAGGTCAGCTAGGAATCGGCATACTTTTGCAAGTCTTTCCTTTAAGCCTAACTGACCCGGACCTTGGAGATAAAAAGTGGGAAGTAAAGTAATAAGTGATATAGACTCTTAGAGAATGTTAGTAAAGGATTTGGTTAAAGTCTCCTGCAATTGATCATTAGCATACCTTCATAATCTAGCAATGATACCTAACTCAGTATATCTAATTCGTTGCTTTGACTGTTGCTTCCTTTCTATATAGAGGACTACTTTTTGACTATCACTGTCAATACTTTCTTTACATATATCACCGTCTACTTTGGGTCCTTATGTCTATTTTCTTCCTCAGAGGACTAGGCTACTATGTCAATATATTTAACTTTTCTTCCATGAAGGGCTACTCTGGGCAGTACAGTCACCTGTTTTCTTTTCATTAATTAAAGACTGAAATCAAAATACCCTATAAAGTTGAAAAAACTTTGCCAATATTGAAGACTGCTGAATAAAGTTCTATTATTAATCAATGAAAGTTTGCCTGCCTACATCACAAACTGTCTAAGAAGATAGAATCATAGAATGACCATAAATTACTAGTCTTATGTTCTGATAATCCAGCGAGAACACTTGAAAAAAAATGCTAAATTTAAAAAAAAAAAAGTGAAAAATTAAAAACTTGCAGCAGGAGACACATCCCGGGCAGCAGCAGAGACAGCGCGGACAGCAGCAAAGACATCACAAGCAGCAGAAGAGACAGCACACGCAGCAGGAGTGACTAGTTTTCTAACATTGAACAGCCGCACTCTGGAGCCTTTTACGATACCTAGCAACAGCCTTCACAGCCGAGCTAGCAGAGGGAGAAGGCAGGCATGGATCTTGTGGGTTACTGGTGGAAGATTGGTGATGTCATGGCAAGTAGTAAATTAATATTAACATAATATACTGTAGTATTTTTTTGACATACCTTTTATTCGAAGAGCTGCTATGTCTTTTAAGTAATCAGGTATCACTGAAATCAGAACAAAAATAAAATGTTGTGCTATAAACATCCTTTTCAAAAAGTGCTTAAATGGATATGAATTTTATCACTAAAACTTGAATATTGTATTTCCTAAAATTAAGGTTTCCTTACAGTACAACAAGAAGTATTTCATATTAGAATTAATTATACAAATCAATTAAACAATCTTATAATAATTAGAAATAACAATTTAATAACCCTGGATAGGTAATGTTATTTCACCACCTTGGATAGGTTTTGATGGGTCGATTTTAACCCGGTCCAAACAAATTCATTAAAAATTAATTTGTAAGCCAATTCAATACCTTCTTAAATAAAAAAAAAAGATTCAAGGAATGTTCTAATATTAAAAAAGAATAGATAAAAGCTAAGTACAAAATAAAATTTTTTTACAAATAAATTAAAAAAATAAGTATAAAAAAATTACCACAAAAATATTCACCTAAAATCTAAATAAGAAAATAAACTGAAACTATTTTAAACACTTATTCTACGATAATTGAGCACTCTTTGGTAAGATCCAGGGTGGAAGGGGGTGGGGGGGGGGGAGTTGGAGGATCAACAAGGTAACTCTTCCTAAAATGAGAAAAAACTAAATGTTTTTTGGGGCCAAAAAAATATCAATACTCTTTTCAACATTTATTTTCGGTAGGTAAATAATAGTTGTTGAAATTTTTACAGAATATCGTATTACCTTGCAATAAAAATGTGTTAAAAGGTCAAAATGGCTGCCAACCACACTACCTTGTGAGGCCAGACCTGTTACCTGAAAGGGAGAAAGATATGTCAATATCAGCGAAGTATTTACTTATATAATTGTTAGAGGATTTGCATAGAAATATTATGGTAGATAGTATGAAGTTTATAGATTATTTAGCATTTAAAAATAGAATAATGATCATAATTAAATTATTATATAGGTACAAACTTACAAAAATCTGAAAAATAATAAACTATTTTATAAAAACATAGGGGGCAGAAGACATTCACAAACACTTTACAACAAACCTACTTTTTTATACGCGCCTAAAACCTACTACACATTCGATAATTATATAAAAACTTTGATATTTCACAACTTGCCTTAACCAGGCTTTCAGAATTACCTTACAGAAATGTGCTATGAACCTGACCACTATACAGCAATTTGTACCTCAAGATATACTTCTATGCAATCAAGTTTTTTACCCCCAAAATACCTGACACATTAAGACCTACCTAAATACCATCAAGTCCAAAGTTCTATAAAGTCATTTGACTTAAGATTGCAAAATGTATTTCATCTAAAGATAACCAACAAAAAAAGTACCACTTAATCTACTGTACAGTATCACTATTCCTGTATTATCCCCCTTTGCATTTTTAGAGCCATTGATACTAATGTAATATGTTGAAACTATTTCAACCGCAGGAAATATTATCATTAAGTTCTAAAGGTGCTTTTCCCTTTCAGTACAAGCAGGAGACTTTAAACCAATGGTGTTATGGTCATAGTTAGCCATGCTTATAAAATTTTGTAGTGTATTGAAGCACACCATGTATGAAGCATGTTGCCACTGTCTCACCACGATGAGGTCATGACCTTTGAGACAGGGGGGACGTCCACAACAAGATCAGTACCATGCACCCACCTCCATGTGTTGCGAGCACATGTTGGGAGCACATGTCACCAACACTTGAGCGTCTCTGGAACCCCAAACCAGAGCGGATCAAAGTAGTAACAATCAAGAGGTTTGTGATCACCCCAAGATTGAGACTACCCCGACAACCGAAACCTTATGTTGAGGGGGTTCTAAGTCCCTCGCTATAAGATAACGGAACCGTTTACTAGCCGGTTTCTGGCGAAATGACTTTCGCCAGAAACCGGATGTTCCAATACGCCTTTAACACTGTAACCAACCCGTGACAGAGTCACAGAAGTAAGCCAGGAATCAGCGTGATCCGCGCATAAGCGCTATGATGTGCCTTTACACCTCACTGAGCCCAGACAGGCTCAGCCAGGAATCAGCACATTAGGTCACAGGTCAGCTAGGAATCGGCATACTTTTGCAAGTCTTTCCTTTCAGCCTAACTGACCCGGACACCATCACGCCTTTAACACTGTAACCAACCCGTGACAGAGTCACAGAAGTAAGCCAGGAATCAGCGTGAATCGCGCATAAGCGCTATGATGTGCCTTTACACCTCACTGAGCCCAGACAGGCTCAGCCAGGAATCAGCACATTAGGTCACAGAGGTCAGCTAGGAATCGGCATACTTTTGCAAGTCTTTCCTTTCAGCCTAACTGACCCGGACACCATCACGCCTTTAACACTGTAACCAACCCGTGACAGAGTCACAGAAGTAAGCCAGGAATCAGCGTGAATCGCGCATAAGCGCTATGATGTGCCTTTACACCTCACTGAGCCCAGACAGGCTCAGCCAGGAATCAGCACATTAGGTCACAGAGGTCAGCTAGGAATCGGCATACTTTTGCAAGTCTTTCCTTTAAGCCTAACTGACCCGGACCTTGGAGATAAAAAGTGGGAAGTAAAGTAATAAGTGATATAGACTCTTAGAGAATGTTAGTAAAGGATTTGGTTAAAGTCTCCTGCAATTGATCATTAGCATACCTTCATAATCTAGCAATGATACCTAACTCAGTATATCTAATTCGTTGCTTTGACTGTTGCTTCCTTTCTATATAGAGGACTACTTTTTGACTATCACTGTCAATACTTTCTTTACATATATCACCGTCTACTTTGGGTCCTTATGTCTATTTTCTTCCTCAGAGGACTAGGCTACTATGTCAATATATTTAACTTTTCTTCCATGAAGGGCTACTCTGGGCAGTACAGTCACCTGTTTTCTTTTCATTAATTAAAGACTGAAATCAAAATACCCTATAAAGTTGAAAAAACTTTGCCAATATTGAAGACTGCTGAATAAAGTTCTATTATTAATCAATGAAAGTTTGCCTGCCTACATCACAAACTGTCTAAGAAGATAGAATCATAGAATGACCATAAATTACTAGTCTTATGTTCTGATAATCCAGCGAGAACACTTGAAAAAAAATGCTAAATTTAAAAAAAAAAAAAAGTGAAAAATTAAAAACTTGCAGCAGGAGACACATCCCGGGCAGCAGCAGAGACAGCGCGGACAGCAGCAAAGACATCACAAGCAGCAGAAGAGACAGCACACGCAGCAGGAGTGACTAGTTTTCTAACATTGAACAGCCGCACTCTGGAGCCTTTTACGATACCTAGCAACAGCCTTCACAGCCGAGCTAGCAGAGGGAGAAGGCAGGCATGGATCTTGTGGGTTACTGGTGGAAGATTGGTGATGTCATGGCAAGTAGTAAATTAATATTAACATAATATACTGTAGTATTTTTTTGACATACCTTTTATTCGAAGAGCTGCTATGTCTTTTAAGTAATCAGGTATCACTGAAATCAGAACAAAAATAAAATGTTGTGCTATAAACATCCTTTTCAAAAAGTGCTTAAATGGATATGAATTTTATCACTAAAACTTGAATATTGTATTTCCTAAAATTAAGGTTTCCTTACAGTACAACAAGAAGTATTTCATATTAGAATTAATTATACAAATCAATTAAACAATCTTATAATAATTAGAAATAACAATTTAATAACCCTGGATAGGTAATGTTATTTCACCACCTTGGATAGGTTTTGATGGGTCGATTTTAACCCGGTCCAAACAAATTCATTAAAAATTAATTTGTAAGCCAATTCAATACCTTCTTAAATAAAAAAAAAAAATTCAAGGAATGTTCTAATATTAAAAAAGAATAGATAAAAGCTAAGTACAAAATAAAATTTTTTACAAATAAATTAAAAAAATAAGTATAAAAAAATTACCACAAAAATATTCACCTAAAATCTAAATAAGAAAATAAACTGAAACTATTTTAAGCACTTATTCTACGATAATTGAGCACTCTTTGGTAAGATCCAGGGTGGAAGGGGGTGGGGGGGGGGAGTTGGAGGATCAACAAGGTAACTCTTCCTAAAATGAGAAAAAACTAAATGTTTTTTGGGGCCAAAAAAATATCAATACTCTTTTCAACATTTATTTTCGGTAGGTAAATAATAGTTGTTGAAATTTTTACAGAATATCGTATTACCTTGCAATAAAAATGTGTTAAAAGGTCAAAATGGCTGCCAACCACACTACCTTGTGAGGCCAGACCTGTTACCTGAAAGGGAGAAAGATATGTCAATATCAGCGAAGTATTTACTTATATAATTGTTAGAGGATTTGCATAGAAATATTATGGTAGATAGTATGAAGTTTATAGATTATTTAGCCTTTAAAAATAGAATAATGATCATAATTAAATTATTATATAGGTACAAACTTACAAAAACCTGAAAAATAATAAACTATTTTATAAAAACATAGGGGGCAGAAGACATTCACAAACACTTTACAACAAACCTACTTTTTTATACGCGCCTAAAACCTACTACACATTCGATAATTATATAAAAACTTTGATATTTCACAACTTACCTTAACCAGGCTTTCAGAATTACCTCACAGAAATGTGCTATGAACCTGACCACTATACAGCAATTTGTACCTCAAGATATACTTCTATGCAATCAAGTTTTTTACCCCCAAAATACCTGACACATTAAGACCTACCTAAATACCATCAAGTCCAAAGTTCTATAAAGTCATTTGACTTAAGATTGCAAAATGTATTTCATCTAAAGATAACCAACAAAAAAAGTACCACTTAATCTACTGTACAGTATCACTATTCCTGTATTATCCCCCTTTGCATTTTAGAGCCATTGATACTAATGTAATATGTTGAAACTATTTCAACCGCAGGAAATATTATCATTAAGTTCTAAAGGTGCTTTTCCCTTTCAGTACAAGCAGGAGACTTTAAACCAATGGTGTTATGGTCATAGTTAGCCATGCTTATAAAATTTTGTAGTGTATTGAAGCACACCATGTATGAAGCATGTTGCCACTGTCTCACCACGATGAGGTCATGACCTTTGAGACAGGGGGGACGTCCACAACAAGATCAGTACCATGCACCCCACCTCCATGTGTTGCGAGCACATGTTGGGAGCACATGTCACCAACACTTGAGCGTCTCTGGAACCCCAAACCAGAGCGGATCAAAGTAGTAACAATCAAGAGGTTTGTGATCACCCCAAGATTGAGACTACCCCGACAACCGAAACCTTATGTTGAGGGGGTTCTAAGTCCCTCGCTATAAGATAACGGAACCGTTTACTAGCCGGTTTCTGGCGAAATGACTTTCGCCAGAAACCGGATGTTCCAATACGCCTTTAACACTGTAACCAACCCGTGACAGAGTCACAGAAGTAAGCCAGGAATCAGCGTGATCCGCGCATAAGCGCTATGATGTGCCTTTACACCTCACTGAGCCCAGACAGGCTCAGCCAGGAATCAGCACATTAGGTCACAGGTCAGCTAGGAATCGGCATACTTTTGCAAGTCTTTCCTTTCAGCCTAACTGACCCGGACACCATCACGCCTTTAACACTGTAACCAACCCGTGACAGAGTCACAGAAGTAAGCCAGGAATCAGCGTGAATCGCGCATAAGCGCTATGATGTGCCTTTACACCTCACTGAGCCCAGACAGGCTCAGCCAGGAATCAGCACATTAGGTCACAGAGGTCAGCTAGGAATCGGCATACTTTTGCAAGTCTTTCCTTTCAGCCTAACTGACCCGGACACCATCACGCCTTTAACACTGTAACCAACCCGTGACAGAGTCACAGAAGTAAGCCAGGAATCAGCGTGAATCGCGCATAAGCGCTATGATGTGCCTTTACACCTCACTGAGCCCAGACAGGCTCAGCCAGGAATCAGCACATTAGGTCACAGAGGTCAGCTAGGAATCGGCATACTTTTGCAAGTCTTTCCTTTAAGCCTAACTGACCCGGACCTTGGAGATAAAAAGTGGGAAGTAAAGTAATAAGTGATATAGACTCTTAGAGAATGTTAGTAAAGGATTTGGTTAAAGTCTCCTGCAATTGATCATTAGCATACCTTCATAATCTAGCAATGATACCTAACTCAGTATATCTAATTCGTTGCTTTGACTGTTGCTTCCTTTCTATATAGAGGACTACTTTTTGACTATCACTGTCAATACTTTCTTTACATATATCACCGTCTACTTTGGGTCCTTATGTCTATTTTCTTCCTCAGAGGACTAGGCTACTATGTCAATATATTTAACTTTTCTTCCATGAAGGGCTACTCTGGGCAGTACAGTCACCTGTTTTCTTTTCATTAATTAAAGACTGAAATCAAAATACCCTATAAAGTTGAAAAAACTTTGCCAATATTGAAGACTGCTGAATAAAGTTCTATTATTAATCAATGAAAGTTTGCCTGCCTACATCACAAACTGTCTAAGAAGATAGAATCATAGAATGACCATAAATTACTAGTCTTATGTTCTGATAATCCAGCGAGAACACTTGAAAAAAAATGCTAAATTAAAAAAAAAAAAAGTGAAAAATTAAAAACTTGCAGCAGGAGACACATCCCGGGCAGCAGCAGAGACAGCGCGGACAGCAGCAAAGACATCACAAGCAGCAGAAGAGACAGCACACGCAGCAGGAGTGACTAGTTTTCTAACATTGAACAGCCGCACTCTGGAGCCTTTTACGATACCTAGCAACAGCCTTCACAGCCGAGCTAGCAGAGGGAGAAGGCAGGCATGGATCTTGTGGGTTACTGGTGGAAGATTGGTGATGTCATGGCAAGTAGTAAATTAATATTAACATAATATACTGTAGTATTTTTTTGACATACCTTTTATTCGAAGAGCTGCTATGTCTTTTAAGTAATCAGGTATCACTGAAATCAGAACAAAAATAAAATGTTGTGCTATAAACATCCTTTTCAAAAAGTGCTTAAATGGATATGAATTTTATCACTAAAACTTGAATATTGTATTTCCTAAAACTAAGGTTTCCTTACAGTACAACAAGAAGTATTTCATATTAGAATTAATTATACAAATCAATTAAACAATCTTATAATAATTAGAAATAACAATTTAATAACCCTGGATAGGTAATGTTATTTCACCACCTTGGATAGGTTTTGATGGGTCGATTTTAACCCGGTCCAAACAAATTCATTAAAAATTAATTTGTAAGCCAATTCAATACCTTCTTAAATAAAAAAAAAAATTCAAGGAATGTTCTAATATTAAAAAAGAATAGATAAAAGCTAAGTACAAAATAAAATTTTTTTACAAATAAATTAAAAAAATAAGTATAAAAAAATTACCACAAAAATATTCACCTAAAATCTAAATAAGAAAATAAACTGAAACTATTTTAAGCACTTATTCTACGATAATTGAGCACTCTTTGGTAAGATCCAGGGTGGAAGGGGGTGGGGGGGGGGGAGTTGGAGGATCAACAAGGTAACTCTTCCTAAAATGAGAAAAAACTAAATGTTTTTTGGGGCCAAAAAAATATCAATACTCTTTTCAACATTTATTTTCGGTAGGTAAATAATAGTTGTTGAAATTTTTACAGAATATCGTATTACCTTGCAATAAAAATGTGTTAAAAGGTCAAAATGGCTGCCAACCACACTACCTTGTGAGGCCAGACCTGTTACCTGAAAGGGAGAAAGATATGTCAATATCAGCGAAGTATTTACTTATATAATTGTTAGAGGATTTGCATAGAAATATTATGGTAGATAGTATGAAGTTTATAGATTATTTAGCCTTTAAAAATAGAATAATGATCATAATTAAATTATTATATAGGTACAAACTTACAAAAACCTGAAAAATAATAAACTATTTTATAAAAACATAGGGGGCAGAAGACATTCACAAACACTTTACAACAAACCTACTTTTTTATACGCGCCTAAAACCTACTACACATTCGATAATTATATAAAAACTTTGATATTTCACAACTTACCTTAACCAGGCTTTCAGAATTACCTTACAGAAATGTGCTATGAACCTGACCACTATACAGCAATTTGTACCTCAAGATATACTTCTATGCAATCAAGTTTTTTACCCCCAAAATACCTGACACATTAAGACCTACCTAAATACCATCAAGTCCAAAGTTCTATAAAGTCATTTGACTTAAGATTGCAAAATGTATTTCATCTAAAGATAACCAACAAAAAAAGTACCACTTAATCTACTGTACAGTATCACTATTCCTGTATTATCCCCCTTTGCATTTTTAGAGCCATTGATACTAATGTAATATGTTGAAACTATTTCAACCGCAGGAAATATTATCATTAAGTTCTAAAGGTGCTTTTCCCTTTCAGTACAAGCAGGAGACTTTAAACCAATGGTGTTATGGTCATAGTTAGCCATGCTTATAAAATTTTGTAGTGTATTGAAGCACACCATGTATGAAGCATGTTGCCACTGTCTCACCACGATGAGGTCATGACCTTTGAGACAGGGGGGACGTCCACAACAAGATCAGTACCATGCACCCACCTCCATGTGTTGCGAGCACATGTTGGGAGCACATGTCACCAACACTTGAGCGTCTCTGGAACCCCAAACCAGAGCGGATCAAAGTAGTAACAATCAAGAGGTTTGTGATCACCCCAAGATTGAGACTACCCCGACAACCGAAACCTTATGTTGAGGGGGTTCTAAGTCCCTCGCTATAAGATAACGGAACCGTTTACTAGCCGGTTTCTGGCGAAATGACTTTCGCCAGAAACCGGATGTTCCAATACGCCTTTAAC